>NC_086228.1:28065274-28357774 GCF_036321145.2 Pelmatolapia mariae
CAAATTAAAAGACAGGCTTTACCATCTTCTGTGTTGTGTTCAGAAAGAATCCTCCATATCTGAAAGCTGCTGCTGATCAATGATGTACCTTCCATCATCAGTCTGTTTGTGCAGCTCTGTGTCTCTCACCCTGGATCCCTCACGGTCTCTCTGTCATCACCCATCTGTCTCTCCCACAGCGCCCCAGCAGCCTGATATCCGACAGCTCCGTGGAGCCGGTACCCTCGCCCTCTGGATCCTCCCACTCCCCTTCCTCCTCCGCCTCTACCCCTTTCAATGACATCACCTCTTCTGTACAAAGTCTCAACACCACCACCACCTGCACAGCCACCGTAAGTCACAATTATTGAAACTGTCTCTTTTTTATTTGAGGAGAAGTGGGTTGTTTAAAAATACAAACAAAGATTTATTTCCTTTCTGAATATCTGTTTTTTTTTTTCATGCTCTAGGATCTGAAGGACTATCCAGTCTATCCTGATCCCAGTCTTAAGGCATTTGAAGGAGCTACTCTCCGCTATGCTTCACTCAAGCTCAAGTAATAGTCACAGACATACTCACACTTAGTGCTACAGACTTTCTTCTTGTGTAGCAAGGACTCAGTCGTGATATTTTGCATGTATTCAAGTGTAAAATATGATTTTAATGTGGCTGTTATTTAAATCCCTGATGTTTCTCTGCAGCCCTCCTGCCCAGCTAGAGACAGTGGACCTTAACAGCACATTCTCTGATCCGGAGGCAATGGTAAGTTCAAAACAACAACATATAATAACACAGGCTTAATAATGGCATCTGAAATAACTATAATATGCTGAGATTTTTACTAAATAAAAATGCTTACTGAATAGAGAGCATTCTTTATAGTTTGATTATTTGTTTTCTTGTGGGTTATTATAGCCAGCAGGGACAAAGTTACAGGCGTTTACAATACAGTTAAAGGCCCCAAAACAAGTAATGTAATTTGTGAGGAGGCTAATGAATAGCTTACATTTGTGTGTGTGTGTGTGTGTGTGTGGTTTTATTTACACTTTAAAAACTTTAACCTTTCAAAAAAAAGAAAAGAAAATACTGCTAATGAGAGGAAGTCACCAGGCAGTGCATGCAATGATGTAATGCACCTGCTCCTTGCTCTCTCTTTCTGTTTGCTGCAGTGCCACGCAGTGGTCACTTCGTGAACTGACACATGGTGAATGCATTCACAGCAAAAGTATTTTTAACTGCCCCCCTGTGGACGAATCTTACGTACACATGCTTAAGCATAGAGTAGCTGCGATCACTGAATATAAGAGCAGGCAGCCTAATAGTCTAATGGAAGGAGATGCTACTTAACATATAACGATTCAGATAAAGAACAACAGAGAGAGCAGTCTTTTGAGTAGACGTTGTTGGCTTAGATGGAACAAAACTGAGTATATTACAGCAAAATTATTTATATTTATATACCCCCCACCCACCCCATTTAGATATCTCAGAGGGAATTGTGGGGATTCAGATATGAACTTAGAAAGTCTGAAAGTTTATTGAGGAAGAAACCCAAAGGGAATATTATGGCCAGTGGAAAAAAGATTGTGTGTGTGGGTGTGTGTGACAGCTTAAGAGATGCCTCCTCTGCTCAGCAGAAAAAAAACCTCCTTGATATGTTAGTGTGTGAGGAAGAGAAGAGAGGATGGTGATAGCTGCTGACCTGAGGCAGTCAAAATTGCGTTATCATAGAGTGTGTGTCTCTTCCAGTCATTTCCAGTGAGATCTCTGGGCTGGGTGGAGATGGCCGAGCAGGATTTGTGTGAAGGGAGGAGCAGCGTGGCTGTCCACCACTGTATCAGACAGCTGTCCTACTGCAGGAGGGACATACGAGACTCGGCTGGTGTCTGGGGAGAGGTCAGTCCAAAAGACATCAGCTCAACAGTATGCCACTGTTTACATGTTTCTGAGTCAGTATTGCTGCGTGTCAGTGGAGAACCAGTGTTACTGCCGGCTGCTTTGTACATCAAGTTCCATCAATTTATAATTTTGTGCTATTAGACATTTGTTTGAAATGATGTCACAAATAGTGCATAAATTAAATTATAGTGACGTGTGTGTGTGTGATGTGATTGTTGACCATGAAATCATAATAGTTCCTTGAGTCAAACTTAAAATGCCTCGCAGGCACACATTGTAGGAAGAAGGTTTATGAGTGCACAATCTCTGATGTATATGTGAAGTCAGTGAACTGTTGTTCCTGGCTATATTTCATTGAAAATATTTCCCTATAGTTTTCAAAGTACTGTCAAGTTGATTTTTTTAAATCATGTCGCAACAAATTATATAACTTACCTCACAAAAACCTCTGGCTGACTTGTGGATGACAGCACTGATGTATCCTTGGTTGCTATCTTGCAGGGCAAAGGGATGCTTTTAGTGCTTCAGGATCGCATGTTAACTCTTGTTGACCCTGATGATCGCAGCTTGCTCCACTCTCAGCCAATCAGCAGCATCCGTGTCTGGGGTGTTGGCAGAGACCATGACAGGTAGGGAGGACATTACAAAAATCTTTAATAAAACCATGCTGTTGCTGTTCTGTTTTTATAACTCTTCCCCTGTGGAGGCGATATTTTGATGACCTTCCCTGTACACTTAATGATGAATTTCAATAAACATGTGGTTTAACAACCATTAAAATAGTTTCAAGGTTTTTCGAAGGGTAACTGCATAGGCAAGGGCCACCCTCACTCACTTCTGATGCAAACCCAGTAATTTTGTTGTATAAGCAGCCCTGAAGTATGACAGAAACTGTTCAGTTAAAAAAGAGTTTCAAGGGTTACTCCTAATAGACACAAGTAAAGAGTTAATGACTGACATTCTTAATGAAACAGACAAGAACCCACACAAACATGTTGAGCAGATAATCCTTCTGTATATATGCAAACACAGTTTTATACGGGAACCTTTTAAACTGCATGTGTTTAAAACATTTGCTGCGGATTCAGGAGTTTTAACTAATCATCAGAGAACAGCATCAGCCTTGTTATTATTCAGTCTGTATTTTCACAGACTGTGCTAAAACTCCACAATTATTCCTAATGCTTCACTTCCACACTGAGGACCTATGAGGCCTTTAGTCATTTGGCAATATCCCACAGTCTTGGTTTTCACTTCTCACCATTGAGCTGACAGTGTGCTGAGGGCAGCGTAGCTGCTAATGAGGGGAGCTGGCCAAGCCCTCATTGATATGAGCCGCTCTGGGTTTCCATTAACCTGCATATTAACCTATACACTCATGTGGAAATGTTAGCGCTGATGCATGGCATGCATGGATTTCATATGTATGAGACACGTATGTGCATTTGGAAGCTTAGCACAGGCAGAGCAAAAGTCTTGTGAACACGAAATGCTAAAAATCTAAGCACTTTAAAATGGTTTTTTTTTTTTTGGAGGATTTACTTTGAAGATGTGTCAAATGAAATCAAACGAGAAGAGGGGCTGGAGGTTTCAGTCCAAGAAACGGTCGGGTCCTGACATGTGTAATCAGCTGTTAAAGAATCGGGTGAAAATGGAGTTTAAAATAGAATCTGTGTAAAAGGCTCACTCGCACTCAGCCATGCTTGTTACCCCCTCTCCTTCTTCCTGTCTCAGTGTCTCTCTGTCTATCTTATTTCCGTCTTTCTCTTTTAAGTACTGCTATAGTCTCTCTCTCTCTCTCTCTTTCTCTCTCAGAGCATCCCTCTTATCCTCCCACTCTTCTCCGTCCCTCCTGTCTTCCTCCTTTTTGACTTCCCCCAACAACAACACTACAGCAACATTAGCTGTATGTGTGCGAGTGAGATAAAGAGAGTGAAATAAAGAAAGAGTCCCTCCACCCTCTTCCATCTCTGAGGATTGAGAAACTTTCAGTGGCTGTCTCTCTCAGCGGTAATGGATAAAGCGTGTAGTGGAAAGAGGAGGGGAGGGTCATCTCAGGATAGCTCTCCCTCTTATCCTTTATTCCCTCACTGCATCTCTTTCTCTCACTTATAACATTACAGCTTCCCCCCCCCCCCCCCCCACCCCAAATCTCACCCAACAGCTCTTTAAAATCTGCTGTGTGCAGTCTTGCATTCCTCTGCTTGGTTTTAGGCTCATGACTTTTGGATGTACCACAATCAGAATGAAAAAGTCAGAAACACTCTTGCTCTCATACATCACAAAAAGGAGAACATTTACATTCACTCTATTAGATACGTGTTCATACATAAATAACTAAAACAATATTTTCTTCAATGCTTTTGATATCCATTTAAGAAGTAAAGTGCTTAGCATGTGGTCCAGGGGACAGGATGAATCCGCTGGGATTTTTTGTGAAGCCGCTTTCATGGTGATAAGTTGTTTGGGACTGATGTGAAAAACTGGATAGCTTGGCCTTCCAACCAGCACAGGGTGTTAAAGCTGAGAACAAACAAGGTGACTCAAAAGATATTTGATGCTCTGGAGCCACATGGAGCTTTTCCATGTATGCAGCAAATTGTTTTACAGCAACCTGCATTGCAGTTTGTGCGTGTGCGATTGTATCTGAGATTATTTTGCCACAGGGTGGAATTTTTGCTCTGTTAGTCCTGCCACTAGAGTGCACTATAATCAAAGCCTGCTCATGGAGAGAAGCCGCTAGCTTGCAGCTGAATCCTCAAAAGTATATGTGAGCACCCCTGCTCCTGTGGACTGTGATGATCATTTTCTCCCGGGTTGATTATTTTAAACAGTGCCTGTTAAACAGCAGTGATAGAAAAATGAAAAACTTGGTTGTTTGTTTTACAGCTGTGATTTTTATTTATTCTTGTAGGAGTGTGCTTTTTCTGTCACTACTGAGTGATTAATATTTTTGCATTTGTTAATTTGCTCAGTTATTTTGTGACAGTCTTGGAGTGATACTGTGATCCTGTGAAGCGTTGGCGAGATGTTGCTGACGTCAGCTTCTTCGTGTCATGTGTTGCTTGGTTATTCTTCTTATTTTTAATGTTATTTGCTCTCTCTAAAAAAATGACTGACCCACACAAAACCCTAACATCAACCACATCTAATCCCTTTGTGGTTAAACTGGAGCCAGGTCTGATTAGGGTACCTCTGTATAGAAGCAACTCCTGCAGGGATGTTTGAAAAGTCTCCATAGAGCTGAGATTGTAATAGCAAAAACTTTAGGAATAGCCAGGTTTTGGTAGTCCACTATATGTTTTGTATGATTGGCAGCTCAGTGTGCTGCCTAAGTGGTTGACTCACTTGCCTGCACACTGTGTGTGTTTAAAGTCAGACTGGTAATATTGTTAACTGACTGAAGCTGGTAGGCGGTGAAAGACATGCAGAAGAGAAATGTCTTTCTTAATTATGTTTAAAAGGCCATAAATTGACAGGGAAAGAGGAGGAGGCAGAGGTGAAAGATAAAGGCTGTTTCTGAAAGCATGCATAGAAGATAGCTCGCACTTTCCTCTCTCTCCATCAGCTGTCTCTTTCTTTAACCATCTATCTGTGGAATATTCCCAGTCTTGTCCCGAATGTTCGCTCTCTCGCTCTCCTTCAGCTTGATTCAATATGAATGAGTCCCCCCATCTCGTAAGCAGGGCGGGACGATGGTAGAGGAGGGGTTAGCGCTTCGATGAAGTCATGAGGCTATATCTGGAGCACTCAGCAAGTCTGACCGCGTGCACGCCCAAATTGCGCGTGCACGCTGTTCGCATTTATGTGTATGCATGCGGACTTGAACTGATGAAGTCATAGGTCTAAATCCGGAGCGCTCTGTTTGTGTGTGATGGTGAATGAGTGGGTGTGCATGTGTTTTCCCCCACTTTTCCCATCCCATCTTTCTGTCTGTGCTATTTCCACTCTTTGTCTCCAGCGCTCTTTCTGCCTCCCTCCTGTGCCATTGGCTGCACAGCTTTGCCTCTTCTTCTTCTTCTTCTTTCTGACTCTCTTTCTTTGTCCTGCCACTGCACTTTAGTGGGGTTGAAGCCCCCCCTTTTTTCCCAGTTTCACTCAGGCAAGAGAAGGAGAGACAAAGATAGGACGAAGGCGAGAAGATACTCAAGACAAACAGTGAGAGAACGGGGAATAAAGCGCGGCACTGCTTTTGAGAGAGTGTGTCGGGAATGATCAGCGCGATGGAAAGCCAATAAGAAAGGGAGAGAGGCATGCTTCCCTGCTTGCACTGGACACAGCAGGACCTCACAGGAGACTCTCCGGACCAGGCAAGCAAAGCGAGGGAAGCCGGCTGTAGAGGAAGATAGAGAGAGAAAAGGTGTAGCGGAAAAAAGTGGAGGAGGAGTGGGAGAAGGAAGGGGGAGGGGAAGAAAAGAGGGAGAGGAGAAGGGGGAAGAAGCCCCAGAGGATTAAAAAAAAAAGGATAAGAAGAAAAAGAGAGGAGGCAGACAGGAAGAGATTTACCCTGGGGTACTGCTGCGAAGGGGCTGTAGCAATGTCACCGCGGCGAAGGAGCTAACGAGGCAGAGAAGTAGTTGTCGGTAACGGGTCGAGGATGCCTGCTTGTGTGAGTACTCTGATCTGTACTTCATTCAGTCCTCTATTCTCCATCTATCCATCCATCCATTCATCCATCCCCAAAGCCATCTATACACTTACAGTGACCCATTACCACCTCTCTTTCCACCTTACTATCACCCTCTCTAGCCTTTCTGATGATTTCTAACTGCTCCGTTTGTTTTAAGGACACAGCACACGTCCCTTGGCCCTACTTTTTCTAATTAGTTTTCCCTTGATTTTTTCACTCATTTACGTCTCAGCTTCCTGCTGTGTGTTTGACTTCAAGCTGTGTACCTTGTCCCTCTGACTCTCTCTCTCTCTGGCTTGCCAGCAGGTGTAGGGATGCAGGCTGTTGGCAGCAGGTTTGCAGCCAGAGTCACTGAGACAAGAGCAAGACATTCATTCAGGGAGTCAGATGAGAAAGAAAAGGCATAAGAGCAAAAGAGAAAAGAAAAAGATGAAGTAGGCAAAGGAGGGATGAGAAAGACAGGATTAACGGGTTTGGATATGCTGCAGGGATTTTTTAAAGTGTCTGTCACGGCTGTTTGGAGCTGTTTGATATGTGTGTGTATGGATGTGTATGCTTGTGTGTCTGTATTCTGCAGACATAGACATCATGAGCTTCCACCTTAATTAGTTTAAATACCTAGGTGTGTGTGTGTGTGTGCGTGCATAGCAGGAGCTACTATATACATACAGGGAATTTCCCTTTCTCTCTCCTAGGAGAGGATGAGGAGGAGAAAGCGGGATGAGGGATGAGCAGGGAAGCACTAAGCGGAGAACAAAAAGCCACAGAAAAATGATTTATGGCATCAGAGAGGCCTTGTCTTCTTGTTTTCGTGTCCTTGGCATGTGACACTTGTTAGGATTGAGACAACGCCGTTGAAAACCCAATAATGTACGTTTTTAATAGTATCTTTGCTCCAGCCTACTGTCTATGTCCCTTTTTCTACTATTTAAATGAACTAATTTTACCTGTTTTCACTAATGGCTCAACGACAGATGCTCGAGTTCACACCCACACACACAAGCAGAAACATATCATACCAACACACTCCAACAAATGCACACTGATTCCACAATTCATTCATATTCATTAGTGGGCAGCAGTGAGACCCTGCTCGCCTATTCCCTCCAGCGCTCACTTATTTCCCCCCACTGCTTGACCTTCTATGGACAGGCATGGCATAGAGAAGAGAAGAGAAGAGAAGAGAAGAGAAGAGAAGAGAAGAGAGCCCGTGTATCATAAATGTTTTAATGCTGAACACACTCTTGCGTTCTCCTCCATTTATGTCAGTGAAATGAGTTTGCATGTGCGTGTTTGACTTTTTATATCCGCTCTTCGAGCTGTTTCAGTCATGATGCCCCAGTGTAACCACAGCCTGTTTGCTGATGTCAAGGCCTTTGTGGCTTTAATTAACATGCAAGACCCCACTGATGGCCCACAGGGACAGAGCCCGAACACCTAGACCCACTCGATAGACGCCAGAGTGATTGATGACCTTTCCTCCCCAGTCCTGCACCGATTTGAGCCCTATGCCTACGTCTTTCTTTCCCGGCAAGTCATCGCTCCCCTGCGTCAGCTCCTTCCATTTACCCACAATCCATCACTCCCACTTCTCCGCACACATACACGCAGCCCTTGTCAGGATGTGTCCACCCAGCCTCCCAGAAACCCTCATTCTCCAAAGGGTCATTATGATGTTGTGTCCCCTCATCTCTCTCCAACCCACAGTCCAATGTCTCACACACACAGACACACACACACGTGCATTCACACAGACAGAGAATTACAAACAATAAGCTTTACAAAAGAAGCTTCCTTCTTTCTCTCTCAGTTTGCTTTTTCACTCTCTGTCTTACATTAGCATTGTTAGGCACACCTGCTGTAATCCTTGTCTTCCTGACAGATTACTCCTCCTGTTCCCCCTATAGATTCCCTCCCTGGCCCCACCAGCCAATAAATCTCCTCACAGATAAAACCCTCCCTGGTCCTAGCCATGGTGGGCACAGATGTGAGCTGATGTTAGCTGATCATACAAGGCTGAACGCAGCGGGACCCTTGTGCAGTCAGTGTCTGCCTGTAGCTCTTCCATTTATTCAGACTACAGAGACTGTTTAAGATGAATATATTTGAATACTTTAACACTGTTTTGTGTAGGCTTTTGATTACGTTTTCAGCCGGCCTACAGCAGACATGTCTACAATGATGACTATATCAGGTGGTAAATTAACCTCCTGTCATTTATTTTCAAAGTTTACACATTTAATGTTTCTTACAAATATTACCTCAGCTCCCTCTAATCACAAAAACTCAAAGAAATGATTTAAAACCTCTAATTGGTAAACGTGTTTGTGGTCCACTTGATTTGATAACAGCACTAAGCTGAACATTAACTGGATAATTGGTCGGCTCTGAAAGCTCAGAGTCTGTTTCCCTTGTTGCTTGTGTGGACTTTTACAAGCCAACTATAAAGGAACCCTAATCAAGTATAGTTTTAATTGCTCTGAAAATGTAACAGCATTTAATTGTACAGCTCAAATAATTCAGTGGGTATGTAATTAACGATTCTTTTCATTATGAATGAAAAATGCTGATTATTTTCTAAAATGCATCTTTTTATCTACAAAGTGCCAGTAAAACGCTGGAAAGTGTTCTTTATGCTCACAGTGACATCTTCAGATGTCTACCAATAATGCATAACCAAAAAAACAAACACACTTTAATATTATATGCAACAATTTCAGATGGACTTTCTAATCATTTCAATTATATCTTCTGTTAGGCCTTTTAGTTAAATTACAACAAATATAGCATTAGTAGTGTCTATTGATAAAAGCATCCAGGTGATTTTTTTTCCTAGGGAGAGAATATCGATCATTTTCCCTACTGAGCTTCTTGTTGTTTGCAGTGGTGATGGACAGGCTGACAGCTACCCAAAGCAATGGACAGTACACGAGAGAGGTAGAGAAAAGTGTAGACAGAGTGGAGTGGGCGGAGATGAGTGTAATGGGTGACTTGTGACAGAAGGATAGCAGTAAAAGTGAAAGGGAAAGCGAGACCTGCTATAATGTATGGTTTGGAGACGATGGCACAAAAAAAGGCAGGAGGTGGAGCTGGAGGTGTTAAGGTGTTTATTGAGAGTGACCAGAATGGACATGGATTAGTAATTCAATTTATCAGATGGACAGCTTAGGTTGGCCAAACCTAAATATGGAGCTGGCAGGCAGGAGGAAACGAGGAAGACCACAGAGACGATTGATGGATGTAATGAAAATGAACACACAGAGGGCTGATGTAACAGAGGAGGATGCGAGGGATAGGGTGAGATGGAGGCAGATGATCCACTGTGGCGACCCCTTAAGGGAACAGCCAACAGAAGAAGAAGAAGAACTACCTAGTCTCATTCTGTATTTTTTCGCTGGTTTTGCCTGCCCCACCTGGAGTGGCTCTATGCCCCACCAGTGGGGCCCATGCCACAGTTTGAGAACCAATGATTTAAAGAGCTAGGTCTCAGATATTTCTGCCTGCAGCTAAAAAAGATGGGAATGAAATAGTGATGATCCGTTCTTTAAAAAAAAAAATCCACTTGAAAAATTCAACAGCAGCAACATTTCTTTCCAGCTGAACACAGCAGCCTGTATCTTTAAAACAACTATCTGCATTGTATTTGCTCCATTGAGGAATTCAGCAAATCCAGTGTACTCCAGTTTACTATATCGCATGTGCAGAAAATGTAGTGATTTATGGCACATGCAGCTAATTAGGTTACATGCAAATGATCCAAACGGCACAGTAACTCCACTCCACTCGTCACCGAATCCCTGCGCTCTCTCCCACACTTTGTGACACATGTTGGTAGGGTACATGAAGAGGGGCGTCTCACTGATGTGACATCTCACTGAAGCTTTGTCGAGAATATTGTGCTCATGTACGAAAACACACACACACGCACGCACGCGCTCACATAGTTGCACACACCAGTGCATTGTGATGTATAAATGATCAAGAGCAGAGAGAACAGCAGGACATCATCTTTCCCCTGCTCTCTCGCCCACCCAGCATCCCTCTTTTTTCCTCCCCCCACTCATCTCTTGTTCCCCTCTCTCTCTCTCTCTCTCTCTCTCTGTCTGTCTCACCCACCCACCTAACTCTACTCTTAAATATGTAATGAAAAATGACGAGTGTTGACACACGGGTACTGTGTGTGCTCCCTCTGCATGTTGCCCCTCCTTCCCTCCCTCGTTTGCCTCTCTGCCTCAACGAATGCTCGGATTTGGGTCACAAAGCTGCATCAAAATAAACTGGGGTTGCGTGTTTTCCTTCCTCTCAGTAAAACATTTTTTTTTTTTGTGAAGAGAAATTGGTCTCAAATGTATTTTGAGTTATCCTTGTGCTCAGTCATTTAAAACCATGCTGTATATGGTGCCGTATAGAGTGTATACAGGGGGGAAATGTCTAAGCTGTAATCAAGGGGGGAGAAAATGTTTATTATTTAGATGAAAAAAAAAGTCTTCCTAGAAATTACACCCCTCTGTAATCCACTCTATATGACCCGATTTTTATTCAGCACTTAAACGCAGCTTTTTTGGATATGTGTGAGCGTGCACATATTTATCCGCCAAGGCAGAAGACGCTCAAATATTTTGAGACGTTTGTATGCGCAGAAAGCCTTCTGAAGATCTGTGAAGTTGGCGTTCTGCGCGTAAAATATTAATAACCATTCAAATTGTCATTTGCGCATTTGTAAAATGTTTTACATGTGTTCAGATTGCTTGAGGATGAATCAAATGCAGGCGTAGCTGCTGCTGTAAACAACATCAACTGGCTGCTCAATTCGCACAGGCAGCGTCGTGCGCCGCGTTCGCTGCTTAATACACCGTAGACAAGAGTTTTATTTTTATTTCGACTTGATTTTGTCCCAGTTCTTTGCCGCCTCTGGCAATATTGGTGATAGTGTGTTCTTGTCTCTCTGCCTGTGAGTGTGTATATGTGTGCATAGAGAAACAAGGAGTATGTGTCATGTGGTACCTCTGATGCAGAGGAGGTTGGAGGGGGGGGACTCAAGCCCCGGGTGCTCGTTTTGCTTCTCATCTTGGTGCTGTAAACAAGTTTACGGTGTAGGATGGTAATTACGTGCAGACATTTTACATTAGGCTCTAATGGCTGTGGGTCATGACTAATTCACCAGGTCGCAGAGGGGTTTACCCTGTTCAGCTGTCGCACACAGGTTTAAGTGTCGGAGTGCAACTGTGGAAGAGGTTTAAGTGATGCTGCTTTCACTTAGTTCCAAATTAGCTCAAAACATGGACTCTCTTTTGTATTTTTTATCACTTTGATGCCTGCTATTAAAAGGAGCAGTTCCACGTTTTCTGGAATAAGGAGACTGATGCTACATATATATCAGTGTTTGCTCATTACCTCAGATATTTCAGTTTATATGCAAAAACATTTGCCAACAACATATATGAGGTAGCTACATGTCAGCAAGTCAACTTTAGTTACATTGTCCTAAATCACAGTTATGTCTTCTCCAAAGAACTGAAAGCTATGATTGTGTAGGTAAGAGAAGGCAGAAAGTGCAGCGAAATCCAACATAAAGAAAAAGAATGACAAATTAAAAGTACACAAGTAGTAACAAAAAATGTACTGGGAGCTTTAACACTTATAAGCTCGAGCGTTATACATGTTATTTTCCGCTATATTTCAGCACAAAGTTTTCTGTTAAAAAACTTATAACTGCTGCTATTAACCACATATTTCCAATTAAAATATCTAATGGGCCACTTCATCCAAGTCATTATGCAAAATTATATCAGCTAATTATCAAAGGGGTAAATGGGCAATGATTGATTTTTTTGACTCAGTTAAATAATCTTCTATATACAACTAAAAATACTGGAGATGCATGTTTTCAACAGCTGGATTTTCCCATTTTTCTCATTTTGTGCAGTGAAACAAACAAATCCTCATCACAACTAATTCATCGACTCATTAATTGTGTCATGTGAAAAAGAAATTCTAAGATTTTATGTATCAAGACATAATAATAATTTATCTAGTCCATACTAGGTTTAAAAATATGGTTCAACCTCAGACGAACACATAACTTAAAACACTGTGTTGATATTTGTTTACAATTCCACACAGCCTGTAGAGTCTGAGCACGACCTTGGGGTGTGTTTCCGGGGACGCCCACTCCTGGGAAGTTTGGCAGCTGTCTTAAATGTTTTCCACTTGTGAAAATTATTTTTAACTGTAGAATTATGGAAATTCTACAGTTAAATTGTTCAGAAAACTCCTTATAGCCCTGTCCAGACTGATGGGCAGCAACAGTTGTTTCTCTAAGATCATTGTTTATGTCTCTGTTTCTTGGCATTTTGTTAGCCAACACAGCAAACTGCCAAAACATCTGCTTTTATAAAGGTGCTCAGACTTTCTTACGATCAGTTAATCAGAGGTATTTGATTCACCCTCTTAATTTCTGTGGGCGCAGTAACGGTATACTATAATATGACATTTATCATTGTTCACCCAGACGCATAAAATTTTAGAATCAAAAGAGGATGTACTTTCCTTTTTACGTGACTGTGACTATTTAAAACACCGGACGGACACGAGGACTACAAAACTGATGACACACAACAAATAAACGGCGGCCTCTGCCATCAGTAAATGGCAGTCAACAAGGCGAATATCAGCCGATGCTGATGTTCTGTTGATAAGTCGGTGCAGTAAATACCTGACTGCGCACCACAACACAGCATCAATACTGCAATAAAACTAAGCTAATTACTGTCAGCAGCTCAGTACAGTCCTATTAATGGCTTTGTAAAGTGTGCACTTTGTGCCTCATGTATCTGGTTTTTATCTTTGATTTTTATGCCCTTTTTTATCACCATATTCTGCATTCCATCACAATAAACTACAATTTACTGCCGTGATGAGCCACATTTGCTGTTTTTTGCAAACACAATTATCGACACTCAGGGGTCGAATTTAAAAAAAAAAAAAAACAGCTTTTGTGCTGGAAAGTTAACTGAGTTTTGTGCAGATTATAATGGTCTGTAAACAGCTTAGAATGGCTATGAAAGCATTTGTAGACCAGTAAACAGAACTGTTATCTCTAAATTTGTCTTCCAGTATTAGCATCAATTGTTTTATGGAAGTCGAGAATATTTTTTATAAATTTAAACGCTCAGAGACTTACATTGCACTGATAGAATTAGTCAGGTTTAATTGTGCATTTCCTTACTGAGGATGATTTCATCTTGCATCAGATTTTCAAGTAAGCTAGAGACTCACTCAACAGTTCAAAAAAAGTAGAATAATTGGAAGGAAACTGTTTCCAAATATCAATATACCTGACAGCTCTTTTGTTATTCTCTTTGCAGCATGATGAAAGGGCAATCCTCTAAATCGTTTTCTAGCTGTTGTTTCAGTGTCGCACACCTGTCACCGTTCGGGGCTGAAAATGAATCAGATCCACGTCTGCTTTGGACTCCAGCCAGCGTCACAACAGTATCAATAATAAAAGGAAGTTTTTCTGTTGCAGTCAATAGGAAGAGTAACACAACACATACATGCGGCACACACACCTGGTCCTCGGTGTGGACCTTGGCTCTTGGTGGACTTTTTTGCTGACAGGAGCGCTTCCTTCCAGACGTTTCAAATCAGCATTTGGCTTTGCAATTAGCATATGTAAGTGCATTAGCATAGCGGCCAGCAGTATGCAGACACTCTGTAAAGCTGTTTGATAATTGAAGTCTGTGTGATGCCACGGTGCTCTGTGCGTTTGAGTGTGTGTGTGTGTGTGTGTGTGTGTGACAGATGGTTTGGAGGAGACATGAGTCTCTACTGAGCGATACTGGAAGCTACAGAGCAGAAGAAAGAGCTGCAGAGCTGGTCAGGGACTAGTTACATGTGTGCTGTTTTGACTGCCTCTTAAACAGCCTCTTTTACTGCACCAGGATTGGGACAGTTTAGCTTTATTACACCATTCCTGCAACCAAAGATGCATTGTGAAGCTGCTTACTGTAAAGTTTTCAAAACTACTTAAATTTAAATAATATCCTGCTGTCAGCAAAATTATCGAGCATTTTGATTGCTGTTTGACGAAAAATCTAAAGAAATTATACTCCCAGCCCCACTTTTGAAAGAAGTTATTGCTAATTTACCTTCAATACTTGATCTACTGTGTGTGTGTGTGTAGATAACAAAGACTGTGGATGTGCACATTTCTATTTGAAATCTTTCTCTTGCTTCCTGTGTCCTTTTGCGCCATCCTTACTACTCACTTGTGTGTGTGTATGTGTACAAAACCACAAACTTTGCAAAGTCGCATTAAATTTACTCATTAGCATAAATAAATAAATATGGTTAATGACATGTATGGCTTTTACACTTCCAATTAATTACCATATTGACTGCAAATTCTTTACCCATTATAAATGTATCCTAAGACACGAGTTGTACATCCACCCTCTGGAACTAGATCTAGACTGTTGTGGATTATAAATTTTTGATCCCCCTTTTTTCCCCTTACATTTTTAATCAGAATCTTATAAAATGGAGATATAATCCCAGTATTAACATGACAAACCTAAGCCATGTTTAGGCATGCCAGGATGGGATTCTCCTTCGGCTGTAGACTAGTACTACACATCGTGCTCTTAGAACCATGATGGAGGTGACAGTTGTCATCTCTGCAGACACTGACGGTTCTTTGTGACTTTCTCAAACCCGGTTCAGCGCACATCTGCAGCCGTGACCTCATTTATTCTCGGAGTTCTACGCATCCTCTTCAGCCGAGGCTGCCTCGCAGCCATCAGGATCAAAGAGCGATTGGTAGTAGTGAGTCAGTCATCCTTTACTGAGCTCTGAAGGTGTGTGCGGCACAGAGAGAGAGAAAAAAAGAACGCACGAGTGGTGGGAGGCTTGCTTTAACTCATCTTTCTGCTTTGGTGCTTTCACACCTTTCATCTCGTACCTCTTTTTTACCTCTTTTTTTTTTCCCTTTCCATCTCCTCCTTCACCATCCAGCCCTATTTCCATTCCTCTCTTCTCCACTCCCACCTTCATTTTGACTTTCTGGCCAATAACTCTCCTCTCTTGAGATCTTATCTCTCTATCCTCTTGCTTAACTCTTCCCACTAAAATGCCCTCCGACGTCCATGAAATCTGTGTGTCATTCAGTTAAAAGCAACAATCCTCATCCTTTTCCTTTTCACAAGATAAATGGATAGATTGATTCATCTTTTACCACTTATCTGCATCTGGGTTGCAGGGCCAAAAGTCTAATCATGCCCAAACCCCCTGTATGTCATAGTTCTATCCTGGGGTCTCCTCTAAGTTCGACATGTTTGAAACACCTGAGCTTTCGATGTGGAGTAGTGGTTAAGTTCCTACCAAATGACTGAGCTTCGAACCAAGAAGCCTTTTGGAGGAAACTTATTTCTGCTGCTTGAATCCACAATCTTATTATTTTTTTGGTCACTACCCAGATATTTTGGCCACGCTCAACTCTGTCTTCACCACTACTGACAAGTTAAACATCCTCATTATTATAGATACTGCATTAATTAGTGAACTGCATATTCCTAACTCGCGATCAAAATTTAGGGCAGAACTCATGATTTAACAGCTGAGAACCATGGCCTTAGACTTGGAGGTGCTAATTCTGGGGACTGGGTTCCAGTTAAAGTCAGTTGCATCTGCTTCTGGCTCACTTAAACTAGCTTTAGAAACTCGCATAGTATTGGAGGAAAGCCAAGTTCACATGTTAGTTGTCTCTGTTTATCATACAGATTAACAGATGTGTAATTTAAAACTAGTGCTGTAATTACATCTTGTAAAGGTTACCAAAAGTCACCTGCCAAACTCAAAAATACCCACTGTGGGTCAGTGGCTTTACTGACACTTTCAATGAGTGACTGTAGAACTGAGACACCCGAAACACTTAAGTTACATCAGAAAATGTCATCTTTTCCTCTTTAAAAAAAAACAACAACACATGCAACTGTTAAAAATGCAGCTGAGTGTTAATGAAATGACACCGCAGGAAGAAAAAGATGTATTTCCAGATGTAGCCAAGTTATCCTCAGACTGGCTGTAAAAGTCTAAATATATTCTAAATATATGTGGTGTGATCGTGACAGTACTGTAGGTTTTGTTAATGTGAGACTCTATTTGGCATTTCATGTAGTTTTTTCATCAGTAATAAAACACTTGTAACGAGTTGAGACTGACACATGAATTAGTTCTGGCGCGAGAACAACAGGCTTTCATTTTTGAAGTAAATGGAGAGCAGTCACTTTTGGGCCATTCAGAATTTCTGACTCTGAAATGCAATTCCAAAGTGACAGACAGCGAATAAAGCAGGGAGCCTGAATTTGAAATGGAACAGAAGGCCGTAGAATCCGAGATAATGGGAACAGGGTGAGGAAAAAAATCATGAATGAAATTCAAACACAATGAGAAAGCAATGCATTTTAAAACTTGTGCAGATGCATTTACATGTGGTGAGTTAGAGCTTTTAGGCAGTTTCTACAAGTGTTGATTTAGTCTCCATGTGTCTCTACTTGTGTGTGTGTGTGTGTGTGTGTGTGTGTGTGTGTTAGTAGGTCTGTATGAATAAAGGCTGTTTGGAGAGCAGCGGCAGTTCTGATGCTCTGACAATGAAGATAGGATTCCTGTTTGAAATTATCTACCAGCTGTTCTACCCTCCACACACACGTCTACACCTACACCTACACACACACACACCTACACACACACACACACACACACACACACACACACACACAGCTTCTTACAAAGTGGATCATCAAAGAATCAAAGGCAGTCAATGTTTGAGTTAGCCCTCTGTTCTTCATTCAGCCTGTGCCTCTTTGTAGTGTTTCTGATAGTAGAGCATCACAGCCTATATTGCGTGCAGCTGTGATGAGTTACGCTCTCAATGTGAATCATTCTATGTTGCATGTTTTGTTTTGGGGGTTTTTTTTGTGAGATGGATGTCTCCTGGTGTGGAAGAAAAAGTGAGTGAAAGAGAGAGAGATGGAGACAGCTGAGGGAAGTGAAAGCAAGATTAAAGAGCAGAAGCAAAGAGCTGAATGAAAGACACTGGGAGAAGGAAAAGGTAGAGGGAAATGGGGTAGGGTGGGTTCACGCGCCTGTGTGTGTGTGTATGTGGTACGCAAGTATGCAGCCACAAGAAAGGTTTCCTGCGTTATAATGTTGCAGAATGCTAATCCACTGAAATGAAAAGTACACACATACATCACCTAACGGGAAGGCGGTGACTGAAGTGAAAGAACATTGTCTCTGTTTTTGACTCTGTATGTTTTGTGTATTAACGCTGCTGTTGTGTCTTTGCCTTCCCTATCCTCACCATCATTTTCACTTTGCTTTTTTGTTGGTTTTCATCTTCTCCCATAATATAACTTTCCCATCCCACCACTCTTATCTGTCTTTTTATGTCCCACACTCTTCCTTTAACACATTTATTCTTATTCCTTATGTTATGTTTCCTTTACCACCATCATCTTTATTTTCTTTCTTTCTATTTTTTTTAACCACCATCTCTTCAACAACCCCTCTTGCCCTCCTTCTACCTCTGCTTCCGGGGACACAGAGAAAGGTAACTGCTCTTTGTGCCGTGCTCACGTGCGATCTTGCTCTTCAGCTGTTTTCTGTAATCGTTGTGTCAGGGCTCCCGCCCTTGTGTGCGATCACATTTGTCACTTCAGGCTTCAAATCAGTGGCTTTGCTTCGCCTAGAGTCACTGTTGCTCTTTACAAGAGTGCAGCACCAACTACTGAAAGTCTAAATCACTGGTGTCAAATCGTCAGCGAGCCAGACTGGCCACGGGCTGTTTCCTATTAAGAGTTGCATGCTGTTTTATAGCATTTTGATCCCTGAGAGAGGATACAGAAGTCATAAAAGAACCATTTGTAGTATGCGAGGCAAGGCCACTCATGCTGCTTTGGTGACGCACTGCTCAAATGTCCCTGAATGAAGTGTACTGGACACCAAACACACACACACACTCAGTCACACATCATATTGCACTTTCCTTTGTGGCCACAATCAGATAGCATTATCGACTTATAGTGTGTGAGCACACAATTAAGCAGAAGAGACGGGCCAGATAATGGACTCATAAACACAAAGAGCCTGCTGTGATAAATGCCAGCTGTGTTTGGCATATTTCTGTTTGTGTCTGTGGTTATTCTGAAGTGTTCAATGTATGTGTGTGCGTCTGGTGACACTCCCATCTGTTTTGGCTTCACTCTGTATTCACCGATTACTCATTTGTTTCTGTTCTAGCTGGAAACACATCCTCCTACCTTTTGTTCCTCGGCTTGTCTCACCTGTTAATGGGGAAGAGATGTGTCTTTCATCTTGTCTGTGCGCGTATGTGTGTGTGTGTGTATGTAGCATTTCCCACATGTGGCTGGTTTTCATCTGCCACCCACACTGAATAAAGTTTCTTTCTTAGCCGAGCTTCCTCCCTCAATATCACCCTCATACTCCTCATTTTACGCTCAGTGTGACACCACTGAGAAGCTCTTGCCATGAAGTTTCCTCAAGGACACACACACACACGCACACGTCTGCCTAAATATTTGCATAAGCCCAAGTGTTTGTCATTTTAGCCAATATTGGCAACTGCCACTTCCAGTTCAGGAATGAATATGAACCATAGACTGTATATAAAAGATGGACATATTCACAGCAAGCTATTTGCTTGTCACCATCTTGGTTGTTAGACATTATAAGCAGGGTGTGGATATAACCAGCAAAACTGTGGACACTGTACTTGCATTTGGTAGCAACTAGTCAATCACAAGGTAGCCACACCGCAATGGTTTAGCATCAATTTAACATAGTTGAGTAATAATTTACAGAAATATATTATACTATACTAAATTAGACTTGAATGACATCATAAATTCATCAAAAGCACGTTTACTGAGGTAATACATTAAGAAAAAGGAGTCGTAATCTGCAAAAGAATGCAGATTTAAAGCACTTCCTGTAATAGCTTCACTTTTCAGACCCCATAATATATGCCCATCTTTTATATACAGTTTTTGCTATGAAGAGACGGGTCCTAACGTGAATGCCTGCACAGCTCGAGGCAACATGTAAATGACACAAATAATGAAGCTGCAGTTTGTGACTCAGCTAATTAGACACAGCCCCAAAAAGTAGTTCTTAGAGAAGAGGTAAATACATCATGATGCAAAATGGGCATAATAATGTTGCGGTCATTTGTGGATTTTAGTTCTCGTGCATGTTCTCTTTTCTAGCTCCTTTTTACATCGCTGAACAGAAGATAAAGCAAACAGGTGCAGGGAGAGGGCTGAGAAGGTTTTGTTTCAGAACCGAGGACAGGTCCAAGGACAAGCATCACCTCCTAACAACACAGAAGAGGGAAAAGATGTAAAACCAAGTTCAGTAAAAAGCTGTTGTTACCAATGAGAGAAAAAAATTGGTTGAAACACTGTTAGATGTCGCAAGTAATCCAAATATATTCACACTGTAGATGAGGATAAAATTGAACCCAAGAAACAACAAAACAAAAACGGCTAAAGGAACTGTAATATACAAATTGGCGATCATGAATCCATATTGTCCCTGAGCTAAGTGGCTGTAGGGGGATGTGTGAAGCCCTTAAAGAGTGTTTGATCACAATATTCAACAATTTTCAAACATGGATCTCCAAGGAATAATACCAGGCGCCTTTGAGCAGAAAAATATCATCTATTTGATAAAAATCCATCTTGCAGGAGCTATTAAGTGCATTAAACCTAAGTGGATAAAACCTTACTCTCCTGCATACAAATATCTGGAATTAAGACACGTTAGACTGAAATATCACTGGAGCAAAAATGTAAATAAACAAAAAGACGGAATCATGTGAAATTAATTCAATGATTCAGCATCCCACGGCTTATTTCTTTTCCCTAATGGCTTTGTTGCTCACCTCAAGATATGTGCCTCAATTTTCTGGATGCTCCTTCCTTTTTCATTTCATTATCTTGTCCCACTTTTTTTTTAAGTTGTCCTTTGTCTTCTAATCATAAATGTTAGAGAGCATCTGTAAAAAAGCTTAAAAGATTTTTAAATACTGTCCCTTTAACAAGAGTTTGGTTCAACTGCTTTTAGGGTGCCTTGAGATAAACTTTGAGTGTCACATCTGCATGTGTCTTCTGTCTGTACTTCAGGGATTTTGCCTATGTGGCCAGAGACAAAAACACACGGGTGCTGAAGTGCCACGTGTTCCGATGTGATACCCCTGCCGCAGCCATCGCCACAAGTCTCCACGAAATCTGTTCCAAGGTTTGTATCATAACCTCTCCTGCCTCCTTATCTCCTGCTCTGAAACAAGCTAGGAAGTTTTAATCAGCTCAGATGTTATAAGGGGGGGGGGGAGGGGGGGGGGGGGTCATTATAAAAACCCTGTATCTTAGATGATATTCGCACATGCATGTTCCAGTGCCCTGATAAGATTTCTGATTTCTCTTCCTGAGAAGTAGGGCTGTGAGGAGAGGTATCAGAAAGCCTTTACAGTGAGATGATAAGATTGCAGTTGCAGAGTATGTGCAGTGCTAGTTTTCAATATATGTCCCTAAAGTGTGTGATGGTAATGGACATTTTGGTCCATAAAAAGAGTGATAAATACCTCAGCTATACCTAATCAAAACCTAACATAAGTCCTGCTCTTAGTCTACTCTATGGATGCTAATGTTTACATGTACAAACACAGAAACTTAACTCATCCTCTAGAACGTGCGCTGCATGCAACCACAGTGGCCAAGGTTTGACCTGCTTGCTTGCTGCTTGCCACTATGTCAGTAAAACAAAGTAAAAAGGTCAAAAAATAAATATTAAAAAAGAACAACCTGCTGATAACTGTCATAGTCATAACTACGTAAACATCCATCATCACACAATACAGTTCTGAGACTTTATAGAGCTCTAAATTTTCTTTTTATATCATACTTTTAGCTCGGAGGGTAAATAAGTGACTCCTCATGGACGTCCGCATACCTTTCAGCTGCCTGCATAGCTGTTTCACTAACAGGGCACCAAGTGCAAGTGTGTCCCAAGCCAACTAGAAAGAAGTATAATAAGAACAACTGCGCATCTGTGATGTCCAAAGGTGTCCGTGTGCTCATCCACAAGGGAGTGTATGGTTGGAGAGTAGTGTGTTATCTTGCAATGTGTGCTGCAGTGTAATGCATAAAGAGCAAATACTATTTTCAACACTAACACAGCACTTTTCCTAGTCAGTGACATAGTTCACTTGTTTAGAGACACTTTAGATTTCACACTGACACACACACACTGACTCATAATGTTTTATGTACAAAGAGAAATCAGTGTGTCCTCAGGCCAGCGCTGACCTTGTGAAGAATGACTGTACCCGGAACAACAGATCTACTCCCTTTGAGGCACATCGACCCATTTAGAGAGAAGATTTAATTTCTTCTTATCTCGAACCCCAAACCGAAGGAAGAGTGTGCATCAGTGCATCTGGATGTGACCATGACTCTTCACACCTTTACGCCACCTATTTTAAACACAGTGGTAGTTTTCTCTTTACTGCAGGGGAAAAACTTGGTGACCTGAGCCTTGCAGCTGCGCAGCACGCTGAATGGCCCTCCTTTGTGTGTGGTTGTGTGTGTGTGAGGGTGGGAGTGAGTGTGCCTTCTTGCATGTTCCCCTGTGAGCAGAGTTGCAGACTCACCACAGACTTTGATTAATGACACCTCCAATTAATCAAGTATCTGTAGCAGGAAAAGAGTGCAGCAGCTCGAGTGCAGGGGCCATGCAAAATATTCAACACTCTTTAAAGAGTGTGTCCACTGCAGCACAAGAGCAAGCAAGAAAATAGAGAGAAAACACCATTCTTTAAGTGTAGAACTGAAGTGTAATTGGGAAAGAAGTAACAGGTAATGTCCCTGAGAAGACCAAAACAGCTGATATATATATAACTCGTGTAAAATGCGGATTTCTCCATTATGTTTTAACTTTTTTTTTTCCCAAAATCAATATGCTGCACTATTATTTGAAGTGACGTCTTTCATTGCAATCAAATGAGCACTGCAGTCTACCTGGATTCAGTCCCACACACTCCTGGCTTATCTAAATATTCAGAATAGTGCACCAAATATAAGGCTGAAAATAGTCCTTTGCAAATACCATTCTTGCTCCTTTTGCTAAAAAAATTTGGCTGCTTCATTGTTTGTCACAGCATGATGTTCATTTTATGGTTTATGATCACATTTAGAATAAAAAATAAATATGATTTAGGGAGTGGTTACCTTCTGATTGACTGTTAGCTACAATATGAGTAAGAAATGCTTCTTATCTTTTTCCATTGAGATCATCCCTTTGCTTTTGATGTTAACAAGTCTTCACAAACTGATCGGCAAAAACATGATGGTTACAGCCATCTTTATTATACAGTCTTTCATTTACTTTACTTTCTCATTTACTGCTAGTACTAACTAATACCCAGTCTGTTGCTGGTGTGTTTAAACTGTAAATCTTTGATAAAAATTGATTTGTCAGATGATCTAGTCTTATTATTAATATTTATCACTCCTGTCCCTGCTTTAAAACCAAACCTTTTTCATCGCTTTCCTCCATTTTTTTTGCAGTCCTCTTGTGTTCCCTTTTTTCAAATTCCTCTTTTTTCCTTTGCACTCTGTTCCTCTCACCCTGTTTTCACCCAACCTCTCTTCAATTTTTCTCTCCTCGTTAGATCATGGCTGAGAGGAAAAGTGCCAAGGCTGCAGCTGGCAGCTCCTCCCAGAACGGCTCCGACGTACCCCTGCAAGGTACATGCATGCACAGTCGTGTGTTTATCACTTCAGAGGACATTAGAAAAAAGAATTAGGGTAACTATAACCATAATACTAAGACCTTCAACATAAGCATTACATGATAAGGATTTTTTTATCCTTAGAAGAGAGAAAAAAACTCCCCACATGACTTTATGTAACTCTCTAAGGAGATTTATGTGCATTTGGAATTGTAAGCTTATCATTTCTTGTCTTATAGCATTTATCCACATCTGAAACCACGTATATGCTTCTTAAAAGATGGCCTCACTGCCTGAGGATCAGCTGTGAACATTTGTTAAAAGAAAAGACAGCAGTGTTAGGTTCACTTACATTCAGATAACGCTGACACCAGAATAACTCCTCGCCATAAACTCCTCACTCAACAGAGCTTTATCCTCACAATAATTCTATTCACTGTTTTCCATTTCACTAATTCCCACCGCTTGTTCCTTTTAGTCCCAAATAATTATAGGAAGACAGCAGAAAAAGCCACGACACAATTCATCCTTTGCTATAACTTCAGCTGCCATGCGTATCTGCTGAGCATGAGGGTTGGGGGGGGATGCTCTGACATCAGAATATAAAAGAACTATATCGGCTCTTCACTTGCAGAGGCAGTCGACCTCATTAAAACCCAATTAGTGTTTCTTTGAGGCGAGGCCTGGTACTCCACAGCCCCCCATCCCAAACCCAGGATCAAAGAACTTCATGGTGGAAGATCCCTCACATCTTTTGTAGCTGTAACTTGCGTGAACTCATAGATTGAACTCATACACTTTTCATTAAAAATGTTGGTACAGTGTAAGGTGTTGCCCTTGAAATGGATAGAATGGCCTGTTAGCTTGAAAACTTGGCTGGGTTTTTATTTTTCCTTCTGTGTGTGGAACATAGTTTTCGACTGGATTAGATCTCTTTTTTGGGTAGCTGGTAGTGCATAATCCTGTGTTGGGACACAATTGAGGAGATTAGCACCAAATGATTTGGGATGAGTACCAGCACTAGGATAATCGCCTCGGTGTTCTCATCGGATCAGGCCTGTCTGAGCTCTGCTTTAAAACAGAATTAATGTAAGAAAACTCTTTCACAATTCATTCTTCGTGTAAGTACAGTTCGGAAAGCTTTAGTGCCCTGAAAAGGTGAGACAACGTAAGTGTATGTAAATCTACACACTCAGATTTCTGAATTAACCTTCCCATGTTATCTGATTCCTATTGTAATTAAGTTGCTTGAGTCCATGATGTCACTGTTGGCTTTGGCTTCAGGTGCAAGTATGCTCAACTCTGAACACATCGATTTGGCTTAGTGTGGTCACATGTAACCAAAGGCCATTAAAACACTATTTTTTTAATTGTTACTATACTGTGCAAAACGTCAGAGTCAGCACTCATTTCTTTATGTTGCTTCCAAGTAGCCAGTAGTGGCTTTTTTGTAGTTTTTTTTAAAGCAGTCTTCAGCAGTAGTTCTCCAGGTTTTTGTGAAGGTCTTTCAAAGTTTTTCTTTGGACATTGGCTGCTTTTTCACTCATTTTCAGAGCAACATTTTTGTTTATTGAATCATTCAAGCATAAAAAATACAACAAACTCCTGTCAAACAGCCTGTCACAAAAGTTTCCATTTCAATTTAGTATTTTGTGGAAGACCCAGCAGCCTAGACCTATTGCAGCATAACTAACTAAGGGAGGATTCAGTGTGTCTGTCTCCTGAATCCAAACTGGGAGTTGGTTCTACAGAAGAGGGGCCCTATAGCTGAAGGGTCTGCCTCCCATTCTACATTTAAATACTCTAGGAACCACAAGTAAGCCTGCAGTCTGAGAATGAAGTGCTTTATTGGGGTGATATGCTGATGAGGTCTTTAAGATAAGATGGGGCCTGATTATGCAAGAATTTTTATGTGAGAAGCAAATTCACACATCATTTCTTCCCATTTCTTGAGTTGAATCTGTGAAAAATGCCAAAAATAATATGGTTTGACAGGCATAAAATAGTACGTTTGCACCAACATGATTCCCAAAGAGCTATTAGCTGAAAACTTTGCATATCTTTGCATGATGTGCAGCATCTCCTTAAAAAAGAGAAAACTGGACAAGTGGAGAACAAAAAAAGAAGTGACGTGTATGTGAAAATCATCTCATTAAGCGAAATATCTAGCAAAGACCTGACACAGGACTGTGTAAAACACAATGCAGGCTATTTTATCCATTATTGTTGGAGCTCCTCTTGGAGATCTGATGCAATTCTGAACGTACGAGTAGTATTGTCAGATTATTGATCCATCATGCAATACTATGTGGAAAGTCTCTGACAATAGCATCATTTTTTAGCACGATAATGATAAAAGCACACTATCAATGCAGTAAAGGTCATGGATTTGCTTCCCCAGATCATCAGAGTGGGAGCACCTTGACAGAGAATGTGGCAGCCAAAATCCAAAGAAGGGCTTTGAATGTCCTTTAAAAAGCCTGGATAACTATTTCTGAAGACTACTTAAAGAAATTAGAAGGAACCTTCCCTAAGAGAATTCAGACTGTGTAGAAATATAAAGGTGCTCTTACCAAATATTGACTTTTAAGCCAGTTAGTATTGTACAGTCTGTTTTTGCCTGTTATACTGTATTTTCATGTATGTTTGCAAATATTTTCCATTTTCCTCGCAAAATATAAAGAAATTAGGGATGTCTCAAGACTTTTGTACAGTACTGCACATTAAAGCCTCTGTGTGTACAAATTTAAACCCTGTCTGTACTGACAGTCAAAGAGTTTTCCATAACTTTTAAAGCTAATTGCACACATTATTGGATAGATGATGCAAACGTTTGTACCAACTGAGATGCAGGTGATACAACAACATTGTGTACAACACTATTTTCTGCGTACAGGCAATCATATAAGCAGGCAAGCTGTGTTTTCATAGGGAAACCACTCCAGCTCTCTTAAGCTTGCATGCTTCTGTGTTTTTTGTGCTCTAATCATGTCAACAGTGCCCCAGTATATTAAAATATTCAGCAGTGTTTGTTTATTTCTGCACTTTAAGCCAATTATCATGTGTGGACTACTCTTTTGAAAATTAGCTTTAGATGTTGTCATGTGATTAAATCTCTTGGGGGCAATCTATGTGTGTGTGCGAATGTTCAAATTTGTGTTTTTGTGTTTCTCTCTGCAGAGTTTCCCATGCCAAAGACCGAGTTGGTGCAAAAGTTTCATGTGCACTATCTGGGGATGACGTCTGTGTCTCGACCTATAGGTAAACTCAAACACACACTGGAAGACCTCGTGTAGTAGATTCTTAGATCCTAAACTGCTGAGACTCTCCTGTGTTATGTCACCAGGTATGGACATCATAAATGGCGCCATAGACAGCCTCGTGTCCTCTACAGGCAAAGAGGACTGGACTCCTGTTATACTGAGCATTGCTGATACCACGGTGGCAGTCATCAAAGAAAAGGCAAGGGAATATTTGTTGTGAATGTACTTGTCAGGCAGAGAGCAAAGTCTAACTGTCCTCTTTCATGGCTGCGCAGGAGGAGGAAGAGGAGGTACTGGTGGAGTGTCGTGTCCGTTTCCTGTCCTTCATGGGCGTGGGACGGGATGTTCATTCATTTGCCTTCATTATGGACACTGGAAGCCAGCATTTCCAGTGTCACGTGTTCTGGTGTGAACCCAATGCAGGCAGTGTATCCGAGGCTGTCCAGGCAGCTTGTGTGGTAAGCACTGAAACTGAAGTGTAAAACTGTATGTGTTGGATTTTATTGCAGCTAGTTTCACGTTTTCTTCTTTGTTTAACACTTTTGACATTGGTTGGAATATTTCCAACACTTACTCACAAAAACCTTTCCTCCTCCTTCTCAGCTTCGGTACCAGAAGTGCCTGGTAGCACGGCCGCCCTCCCAGCGTGCTGGCTCTTCCTCCTCGCCGTCTGCAGACTCAGTGACCCGGCGGGTGACCACCAGCGTGAAACGCGGCGTCCAGTCTCTCATAGACACTCTGAAACCCAAGAAACAGCCATCAGAACTCCCCCAGCAATGACCGTCACCTCTGACCACTGCACCCCTCCCCAGCCTGGAAGCCACTCACACTTTCGCCACAATAGCACTTAATCAGTACCAGCCATGGTAACCAACGATGTACATACAGTATAACAAACATCAACACAGATTAAAGGAAAGAAAAACCATTCTTGAAAATGCCTGACGATTTAAAAAAAAAAAAAAAAGAAAAAAAAGAAAATTCACCTGTTTTGTGTGAAAGAATGGAAAAGCTGCCTTCAACGGTTGAACTTTGACGCTACTTTGTCCACGTGGAACATAATTCCTCCTGTATGTGGATTTCTGAGACAGATGGATTACTCGATCGCGCATCATAGACAGGATACGGGATTACCAAGAAGATGAAAACAAAAATCACATTTCTATTTACAGACTAGTAACGGAAGCCCTCGCCAGTTTTTCTTTCCACTTCTGTCTCCTTCTGAACTCAACTGGATGAGCTGCTGTAGCCTCCCAGGACTGTGGTCACGGATATCTGACAGATGAATGAGAAAAGCATCAAGATCCTGCAGCTGGCAGCTGCCCACCAAATGGCATAAAAATGTTTCAATCCTTTCGATGAATGAGAAACTTCAAAAAAAAGAAAAGGCAAAAACTTACCATCTCCTTTAACGACGAATGAAGTGATTGTAATAATCAAGCATATGTAAATGATTGTATGGGGGAAGAGATAATTTAGGGTATAAAGCTTGTGGATATTAGAGTGACATAAGATTTTGGTGACAAAAATAATGAGACAGAAGCGGAGTTTGATTTTGCATGTTTTCTTGATGGGGGTTGTTTTATCTTGATGATTTGGGAAGACAAAAAAAAGAAAAATAGATGCTATCAGCACAAGTCATTTCCACTTGACCATAACTGGATTTACACACTGGCACAAAAAGAAAATAATAAAAATAATCCGGCCTTTTACCAAACATAATTAAAAGCTTGCTTTCTGCCTAATTTACAACACACAAATAAGGATTGTATTTTAATGAGTTTTAACGAATGGGTCCATCAGCAAAAGAAAGTTTTTAATGTGCTAAAAATGAGTTAAAATTGTAGTTTTTTTCCTGCATACATTATCGAAAAGTAATGTCACATTGCTTCTTTTAAACTTAAATCCCTCAGGAAACGTTACCACATATACCTAAAATGTACGTAGAAGCAAGAATCTCCGTTCGACTCAGCTGATGTGAAGCGTGTTCATGTGCTTGGACATTGAAAAAGATCAGATTTGTGCCATAAGCTGAGGAGAAATTCAGTAAATCCAGCCAGTGTACTCCCACTCACAAACAAATATTCACACACAAATAGCAGTAAAAAAAAAAAAAAGAGAGAGAGTGTCAGCTGTCACTGCTGTCAAAAGTTTTTAACGGCGCTCCTTTGGCCCGGGGCCACCACCTGCACTCAGTGTGAACTCTGTGAATGCAGTCTGATCTAAATGAAAACCACACTAAACAAACTAGAGAGATGCTATAAATCATTTCATTTCTGCTCTTCACCCATTTCCACACCATGTAAATGTAAGCTGTTGTGACAATAAATGCATTACCAAAAGAAAAAAAAATTATCTCCTTTTTAATTTTTTAGGTCAGTAGAAGTGCAGAAATATAGGCCTTCATCGTGTACTGACATTGAAATGACACAGCACAGAAATATAAATATATACAGTCTGACTGGACTTGACTCTGGCAAGGTTGTTCTTTATGGCACACAACGACACTGAAATTACGATAAGTAATAATGTTTAGGGTTAGACAACATTCACATGCTGTGTGTCATGAAGCAGTTCATTAACAACGAGGAACTTCTCGTGCAGGTTTTAGGCACTGCTAGTTTTATTTCATTAGACGTTTTATACAAAGGTTAGCTCTTCTTTATGCTCATCTTTGTGTTTGTGAGGTCAAAACGTGTGAGGACGGGAATTTCCTGAGCATCTTTGGAGAGACTGCCACCGGAGCGGGAGGAAACGATCTGAGTCTGTCTCTTCCACTTGTAGCTGATGCTGGGGCTGAATCTGGATCGGCTGTGCTGGGGTGGAAAAAAGTTGGGGAAGTGAACGACGGGAGGCAGGACAAAGAGCACAGGTTTCAGCACCTCCTTTTGAGGTCCACGTGAGCGGGCCGCTGGGACCGCAGGACTGGCAGAAGAAGAAGAATAACGCAGAGTGGTGGTGACAGGAGCAGTGTGTAAGCTTTTTTCTAGTTTGGAGGAGGAACAGGAGGAGCTGTTGTATTCTGGTCTGGAGTAAGAGAACGAGCTTGATGTGGTGCCCTTTGTGGCTTGCAAGCGCAGTGATTTGGGTTTTTCTAAAGGATAAAAACGATAAGATGGGACAAAAAAGGAATTTATTATTTTGTAGGAGGCTAAGGACAAAAAGGCTGAACTCCTTCCAATCAAACTAAACATTACTACTGGTAAACAACATCTATGAATCCCAGCTTGAAAAAAAATATCACTAAATATAGATGATGCAACCAATCAGTGAGACTTAATTATCCACAGCCTATTTCTTTTCTTTTTTAGAGATGTAGGCAAGCTCTGCCCTCATTTCCACATTTTATTCGAACTTAGATGTGATTAGCTTAGTTTTAATGGACACATGAGAGTGGTATCTGTCTTTTCTCTCCACTGCACATTCAGCTGACTTGAGTTATTTGACTGTTGGGTGCACACCCACCTTGTGAAGACTGCTTCATGTTAGTAAAATCCTGATGTCCACAGACTACAGCGCTGTCACTCCTCTTGGTCTGATGATGCTTGGGCTGAATGCTGACAGAGAGCTGGGACTGGGTAGTGCGAACACTGGCTGCGTTTTTCATCCTGCTGCTATTTCCGTGGTGTTCTTTTCTAGTAAGGTGGTTGGAGCCCAGTTTGTCCAGTATGCCTTTTGCATTTGCCCTGGCGATTACCTCATTTGGTGCCTCTTTGACTGCTGGCTCAGGCTTTTGAGAATTGACAAAAGCATAGGGACATGAAAAATGTAAGAGTTTCATGAAAATTTGTTAATGGACATTGTTCTTTTCAGTGATTAGCATGGAAGGGGAAGTGCACTGAATGGTACATTTTTAACTGTATTTAATGCTTATTCAAAAAACAAATTTTTGGAGACGAGAGGAGAGAAAAAGGAGAGAGGAAAGGAAAGGAAGCCACCATGTCCTTGCTGCTGGCTGCAGGGTCACCTGCTGTCTCAGCAGCAGCCCACTGCTCTCCTCAATGCCTGAATTATTCACAAGCACAGTGCACACTACAGGGACATGCAGCCTGCGTGAGTCTTTGTGTGTATTTAGTTTTTGAGCGCTTGCCTGTGCTTTAATGCAAATGCATTTAGGCGTTTGTACAAGCTGTCCATAAGTCTACATCATTTCTCTGTATGCGTGCTTGCACACTGTGTCAAGGTGGGAATCTTGCACCTGTGTGACGCCGCGTGCTTCGATGCACTCTAGGCAGGTAAACATGGTTTTAGAAGCACCTCAGTAATGCAGTCATTGGTGGACGCCCTGAACTTCACTGACGTTAACTCATACAGACGGAGGGGGCGCTGAATTATTCAACAGATTCTCTCCCTCGCCTCCTTTTCTTCCCCCTCACCTCTGTAAATCTCACTTACTCCATCTCCACTAACCAACTACGCCATACTCTGTAAATCTCTCGCTTCCGTCTACTCTCTGCCAAACTCAGCTGCCACAGCAGTGCCTGGATCCGAACTCACTCTTTTGTTAACATTTATGTCCGAAATAAATCTCGTCAACAGCTTCCAAATTTATGAACAAAAAAGAAAATAAAGACAATGTTGGAGGGCATTGGATCTCCCATTAATACTGTCCAAATTAATCCGTCAGCAGCAGCAGTTTGTTTTTGTTTTTTTAGATAAAGGTCCACCTGTGATGTGGGTCGCTTTCTCGGGAAATTAGGCCAGAAACGCATCACTTGAATATCTTTATTGTCCCCAGCTGTTCCCGCTCATAAAGAACTTCACTGGGCACCGCCACGACAGCCAATATATGCCAGACAGCATTCAAACACTTATATAATTGCTATTTTTATGACGCTTTTCAGTGTGCCACAATAACTTTTGATTAGCTGAGTTTATTGCAGGTATGGAGAGAAAAAAAAATCATATTTGAGGCACCATTACAGCACTTTGATTATCTTTTCATTCCTATCTGTGGAGGTATAAAACATGATGGATGGTCAGAGGGAAACGGTGCGGGAGAGCTCCGTCACACCCGGTGGGGGTAAGATGGCTTAATAACCTCGCGCTGGCATCAAAAGCATGAAAGCAGATTTCATAATGTTGTGGCGGTAATGGGGCGGGGGGGTCTATATTGTGAATTATGACGATGTGGGGAAGAACGGTCACAAACACTTGATGAGAATTGCTGATGCACCTTTACCAAAACAACCCTGAAGATCCAGTGCAACACAGCGCACCTGCAGCCAGTTTGGACAGAGTCTCTCTAAAGAGACACCTACACAAATAAACGAGGGCGAGGAAGACAGGGAGAACAGGCAAAGAGAAGAAAATGAAAGTGGATTGGAGAGCAGATGCGTTTGAGGGAGAGTCTTTATTAAGCAATCAAAGCCCGTGACTAGAAACCACAAAAGAATTGGAGAGAGACAGAGTGCATCCCAATTACCAGTGTTCACAGAAAAGTCCCAAAATTATCAAAGCTTGCTCTCAAACACATTACAGCAACAAAACTAAATCCCTCTCTCTGCCCTTTTTTTCTTCTCCTCTGGGCTGCAAAACCCAAGATTTGACTCTTAACAACTTGCTCTCAAACTGACTTTGGCCTCTCATGTTCAGACTTATGCGTTTGTGTTCAGGCAATGTTCTCTTTCTTCACCTACGTGTCACACCTTTGGTCTAGATGCCGAGTAAACCAGGAAAAGATGCCTGCATCTGTGACCCGACATTCTCATTTCCTCTAGCACCGTGACCTCCTTCCACCCGTTCTTTTTCCCTTTCCTCAAGGGTCTCACCAATTGCCCGTCACACACTGTGATCCTCATTTTCACCCAATCTCAGCTTCTGCTGCTTTGTCCCTGTGCACCGCCTGCCTTCTCTCCAAATATCATAACAACTCAAATGGTTCATGCTTCAGTTTCCCGGTAGTTGCTTGTTTTTGACAGACTGCAGCCAGCTCAGTGTATCTACTTCATCACAATTCCCCACACTAATAAGCTTCGCCAATTAAACTTATTTCACCGTTGTCTGTGTTTATCTATGAGAGAGCCGACTGACTCAGGGGAAGAAGAACAAGATATTTTCTCTGCAGACATAAATAAAGGATCACCCAATCTATTCTGTCTGTGCTTGTGAAAACCATACACACACACAACCTCTGTCGGTACACAGCATTTTCATTTTGAAGGCTGAATAAACTGTCAGCCGGTCTTACAAAAGTCAGCAGCATGACACCCTGGTATCATACTGGCGAGGCACACAGTCAGGTCCAGGACTAATGATGGAACTTATCTGTCACTTGAAACCAGACAGCTTGCCAGTGACGGATGCTACAGTATTGTGCAAAAGTATTGAGACACCCTTCATGTCTTTATAGTTTGCTAGGAAAATGAGAAATATGTGTAGAGATTGTAGGAAACTATCATTTCCTCTTTTTACTGTTCCCATTTCTCTACTGTTTCTTATATTAACCCTGAATGAGAAAACATTCATCTGTGTGTTTTAGTGGCGTATTGGGAATACAGCCAAGTATGTGTTAATACTTAGACATTTAAAGTCCATTACACGATACTGAGACAGTCATAAATGGCAGAGTGACATTTACCACACCATGCATCTCCTTTTATCATTATTGATTCATCTGTTTATCTTTTATTTTTAAACAGTTTATCATTTCACGGTGCTGTGCAAAAGTCTTGAACCATTCCTTGTTTCTTTATGGTTTGCTAGTAAAATTAGAAAAGGCTGCAGTAAGTAATTGAAACATGTACAAAGAAAATAGAGTATATAAGGCAAAAATAGACATTTTTTTAACGCGCTTCAGAGCCAATAATTGGGGTAGCTGTAGCACAGGAGGCAGAGCAGTACTATCAATCGAATGGTTGGCGGTTCAGTCCCTGCCTGCTCCAGTCAACATGCCAAATATCCTTGAGCAAGACACTACACTAACACCAAGTTGCTTAAGCATAGAAAAAAAAAGTGCTTGTGTGAATGGGTGATTGTGGAATGTTGTATAATGTGCTCTGAGTGCTCAGTTAGAGCAGAAAAGCACTACATAAGAACCAGTCAATTTACCACCTTCATTCTTTCAGTCTGAGCTCTTTTAGACAGCTTTCTTTAATTTCTTTAAGTAGTCTTAAGGAATAGTTCTCAGGCTTCTTGAAAGACATCCAAAGCGTTTCTTTGGATGTCGGTGACTTTTCTTCCCTTCCCTGTTAAAATGTGTGTGTTTGCTGAGAAATGAAGCTGTTGCCAATCAGATTCTTTCAATATGGTATTGCATAGTGGATCAAAATCTGACTTTACTTTACTGTATTAATACTTACATCAATTTTGACAAGATCCCCAACACCACCGGGTGAAATGCAGCCCCAAATCGTGACAGAGCCTCCTGACCTTCTATGGTCATTGATTTGAACCAAAAACCATTAAGCTTCCAGATTTACTCCTCAAAAAAGTTTGACTCCTTGGAAACAAAATATAAAGACATGACGGGTCACTCGAAACATTTACACAGTACTGTAAATGAGCTAAATTTGCCTGTACTTATCTCTTTGGCTGCACTGCCTAAAAGTAGCAGCAGCAGTGGCCTGGAGGAATTTCATTTTCACAGAGCTTAGTTATCACTGATCCCATGTAAGAAGCAAAATGTAACTAACATTACAAAGTGTTGACTCTGCATGCGGCTTTTTACAGTGTGGATGCAGCACTCAGACATCAACAAGGAAACAGCAGCTTAGTAAGATTTCATACTGGCTTCATGAAGGAGCAATAGGAGCTGCGCTGCTCTGTGATGAGAAGTGTTTTCTGTGTACATGTACATTAATTTTGTGTGGTCACAACTCTCCTTAACACATTATTAAAACTGAGGTCGTGTTGTACATCAGTATATTCTCAGGTTAAATAATGTAGTTACTAACAAGGGTGCGTATATTGTGGCTTATTAGAGAATTCCTTTGCTCATCTGCTAAAGTGATGCTTACCACTCTGGTAAGAACAGCCAGAAAGGAGCCATTGGTGTGCTCTGTTGGCTCCAGCATGAAGAAACTGTCTGTTTCATCCATGGGCTTTGCACACTCAGAGGACATGAAAGGGGAAGGGCTTGGCCTGAATGAAACACACACACATACGCAGCAAAATAGGAAAATACAGTTTAAAAAACATAACCAGTGACATTAAGAAAACACATTGGAATAACAGCTGAAGATATTTTTTTTTCTGATTACTGACATAAACATTTTATAATTATAATTTTTTATTACTTTATTATTTGAAATCCACAAACATTGCACAGAGGAGAAGATGTCTGGGTAAAACCAGTATGATCCCTACCAGAAATACTGCCTTTGTTTTATTTACGCTAGCCTAAGGCACTGCCAGCACACCAGGCCAGCTTGCTGCAGAGAGGATTCAGCCTTGATGCATTCAAGTCAACAGGACTGAAAAACTTCAACCAGAGTTTAGCTCTTAACCCCACAAACAAAGAAAAGAATCCTGAAAAAAAAAAAAAAAAAAGCAGGAAGGCGAGCTGACTGAAAATCGTTTCTTCTGTGGCCTTTACACAGCATTTAGAGACATGAAATGGCACCTTTGATTATATTTTCACCGAATTTCCTTCTGTTCCTGTCTGAGGTGTGCTGAGGCTTTGACAGAAGCCTGTCTAAAGGTAAGCAGACAAACAACTTGCAAAGCTGACAGACAGACAGCAATGCAAACAGACAAAGAAAGGCAATGATGGAGACAGAAGCAGAAAGCACACCGGGGTGCAGAGAGTGAGGCTGACCTGAACTTTGCTTGTTTTGGTTCCCCCTCCTGGTCTGCACGGGCCTGGGCTTGCTGCAACGCTTTTCTAACCACGTCCGCATTTTCCTCTGGGTATGACGAGCACGTGGAGTACACTACTGCCAAAACTTTGGGGACTATACACAAAAACACACACATTTAGTTAAAAAGCGTCCCTTCATCCCTTTTTACAACAATTACATTTGATTATTCAAGCTGAGCCGTCCTCCTCATCAACCGCTCGCTTTGAAGAAATATGCTCTTGAATATTAATTTCTTCGCGCTGCTTATGCATGTACATTGCTCATTTTATTTAACTGCGACTGGCTTGAAGATTTGTTTGGCTGCTGGCAGTCAGACTCCCTTCATTTGAGCTTTGATTTCTTTCTTGCTCGCTAATTATTGCCAGACAGAAATAATTAACACTCGGCTGATAAAGAAGAAAACCTGCTCAGATGTGGCAAATCGGCTCCAAACAAATGTGAAATATAACTTGGAGAGAGGCGAAACGGAGACAAAAAGATTAGAACTAGGCCAAAATGTCATTCAGGTGTCCTACAATAAGATGTTCCACAACAGACACAAAAGGCTTTGGAGGTGTGTGTGTCTTTGTGTGTGAGTGTGAGAGACGCTGAAATGAGACCATCGACACAACTGAGCCACGGCACTCGATACATACCCGCCATTAATTACTAGTCCTATTAGAAAGCATCTACACTGGCAAAACCACAGACAAGGGCTGATCAATAGCTGCTTAATTAGAGAAGCTAGTTTACATTTCCCCCAACCTACAGACTCCACCTGCTCAATGAACACATCCCAGAGCAGAGACAGAAGGATCCCCTGAACAAAACAAGATGGATTGAAGCTAATGAGCATAACTCACTGATACAGATCTGCTGAACAGAGGAAAATGCAGCATATAAATATATACAGTAGAATACAACTGAGCAAAAACACACTGACAGCAGATTAAAAGAGTAGCATCGGCATAAAACAGAATACTTCTATCACAATCACCTCTAGACAATTTATACAACACAAAGCGGGACACCGAAACACTTTGAAATATGCAAAGACTGCTGCAGAAGACAGCGAATGACCAGCACAGTGTAACATTAGGGTCCTTAATTAAAACTCAGAGAATCTCCAAGGAACACCACAGACTTCAGCCTAATGGCATAGGAGATTAGATAATTAGGAAGTGTAAGCAACATCGTGTCAGAGAGGCTGCATGCTTGAAACTCAGATTATGTGGTGCGCGCACGAGAGCAGGTGGTTGTACGCTCACACATCAAGGCATGATCAATATCCTTCCTCTGCTGTGCTACCAGGGATTCCAGTTTGCTTTGGGCTATGGAGCCTTGGGACAGGTCCTGCAGCAGGCCTGTGTCTGAAAAAACAAAGAGGAGCTTCAGAAGAGAATAATCTTTACTTTATTAACTGTTGTCTTCGAGTGGGTATAAAAGCATCTTTAAGTAAGTATGTTATCCGCTCGTTGTTATGCCACAAAGAAAGACTTCCGTCAGATATTTGTTCAGGGTGAAAATGTTCAATTTTTAATATTAAGGCTATTTTAGAGCTTTTTCACTAGAAGCTGTTGCATAAAAACATTAAGGACATGCTTTTGTTTTTTAATTTTTATGAATGCAACTGCAACAACTGCACAGGAAAAGCAATAGCAATAATTTGCATTTAAACAATGTAAGCTTGATATATCACATCCTACAGTATATCCAGTGTACACAACATCTTGATTTGTGCACATTAACCAACTGTACGTTCCCAGGTCTATATCAGTATAGTAAATAAGCCCACAGTGTATGGCTCAGTGCTTAAATCATTACCTCCATTTTCTTGTAGTATGAAATCAACTGGGTTGCTAACTGCAGACACAGAACACTTGGGGGTCAACAGGATAACGCGCACTCTTTGAAGTCGCTTGTCACCGGTGTGCAAAGATTGGAATTCCTCCAGTATCAGTCTCACATCTGAGCGCCAGACACAGACAGTATAATGATAACCAGCACCAGGCATGCACATGTTCTCCGTGCTTAAATCCATGATGTCCCACTATATTTCTTTATAGAAAAATTCTGTGCCTGAAGGCATCGTTTGCAATCATAAAAATGTCAACTTTGTTCCTTCCCCATTTTTATTTCTCTAATGACTAGCTGAGGTGGCAGCCACTATCAGCAAAATAACCTGGTTTAAAGCACACTGAGTTTATATGAGTCCCTAGGATTTTTGCTGACAGCAACATCCATTCTTCTCACTAGAACTCGCCCAGTCTTTGTTGGTCTATATCAAGTTTTCACTTCATTTAAAGACAAAGACAGTTAACAGACAGGTGCTTTCTTTTGTTCCATCTTCTTCCATCGCCTCTTTTGTCTCTAACACAAACACAAACCGATACTGACAGCCCACTCAAGGACATACATCCGTTTTGTCTTACTGTTGCAACCCATTGCAGAGACAGTGAGCTCCAGCTCCTCCCTTTGAGCATCTGTGCAGTTGTTGACACAAACGTAGATGCTGGGCCAATTGATGCTGTTGGCTTTATACTTTTCTGCAATTAGGGCAGCAGTGTGGGAGACAGTGAGGCCGGAGAAGGAGCCCACCATGAGAACATCTCCTTCCTCTGGTAGCAGGGAGCACACAGCATTTGGGCCCAAGCTGCATGACTTATCCTACAGGCACAGGGAGTGGAAGTATTAGTTTGTTGCAGCAATGCTATGAGGCAAACCAAGGAGGAGAAAAAGCAGAAAAACAGAAAATGGAAAGAGTGATGGAGAGTCAGTGAACAAATTTAAAGGAGAGATGATTAATTAGGGAGAGGCAGTGAATATTTGATTGAATCTGGCCACAAAAATCTGATTTACTTGTGTTGTGGTGCTGTGTACTGTTCACAGTTTATGTGGCAGCTTGACTTTTATGGAGCAGAAATTAAATGATTAAACTGTCCAATCCTCCCAAACAGGATAATTCTTTATGGCTCAAAGTGAAGCACAGCCATATGAGTGGAAGTGATGTGAAATATTTGTATCTGGGCAAACTAATCTTTCTTGGCACAAGCGATTTCAGTCTTACAATCAATTTGAGAAAGTCCATTACCAAAGTGAAATCATAAATATCGCAGAAGACTGATGGAGCTAAAGAGATTCCACAGCTATATTAGAGTCTTCAGAGAGGAGGCTGATGTTGTCAGAAACCTCGTCTCTCAGTGCACCTAGTACCTGGATGATGAGTTTGTGATTGCTGAGCAGCTTGGTGGAGTACAGCTGAGCTTTCAGCTGTGCAGGGAAGACCAGTATATCCCCACAGTGGGGATCCTGGCAGAAGGTCTGGCCCTCCAACCGCCCAATCGATTTGACCTGAGAGAAACCTGCGCTCTTCAGGACACCCTGGATCTCATCAAGACTGGAAGTAAAAGAGGAGAGGAGCAAGAAGGCGAAGAGAGAGGAGAGAGCAGATTAGCAGAAGCCCAAGAGAAGGGATAAAAGACGAAGGTCAGAGGTAGCAGAAAGAGGAAGGCTCTCTCCTCTCCTCATTATTATCTCTCATTATTCGATAATAATAGTGTTAGAGTGTCAGAGTTGCTATTTGGCCTTTTAAGAGTCTTTAATAGTAATATGGGCTATAAAAGCCATTAAGACACACACATACATACATACACATACAAACACGTGCACATGTACATACACGCCATTAGTCCCAACAGGTGACCTTTACAGTCCCAGAGCTCACTGAGGGTTGCTGCTGATTGAATCTGTCTACAGCAGCAGGATTTACACCTAACTGAATCAGGCTGTCAGGCCCAGGCAAGAACACACATTAGCGCACACACACAGTGTGTAGGGCGGACATTTAATTGGATGTCAGCCGGGTACCTGGCCCATAAAACACTGGATAGCACCCAAAGTTAAAGGTCTGTGTAAATGCAGGTGCGTGTGGACACATCCTGGGTATGCTTACAGTGCACGTCTGTGTTTATGTACAGGTGTAAATGTGTAAGTGTGTGCTATCTGCTTCTGGGGAGGCGAGCGTGTACTCTCAGCATGCTCAGCTGACCTGCTCTTCAGCGTGTTGACCCATGCGTAAAGCGGAAGGTTGCTCGACCTCTCCTGCTTCTTCTTCACACTCTCTGGCAGGATACACTCAATGGACAAGAGATCATGTTTGATCCTGCAGCGGGCCAGAGAGGCAGCCAGTTTGGTTTTAAACCTGCACACAAGACAAACAAAAAAAACCACTAGGGGTATCCTTGTGATGACAGCACACAGGCCAGATTTCTCTTTGAACTTTGAACATTTTTTTATGTTTATCCACCAGATACCTTACATAAAAAGTTACAAATACATTACAGATTAAAAAAGAATGTGTGAATGGTAACCAGTGAGCTCTTGGCTTCCTTTCTTCTGACTCCCCTTGTTCAGTACTCATGGGTTGGACTACTTCCATCTGCCAAATTTACCTTTTTTTTTTATCTCTGTAAAGTTTTGTCACTGTGTTTTGCACAGCTGCAGAGCTATCATGGTTTGTTGTGGGGTTTGCTTTTACAAAATCTCTCTGAAGACAACGAAACAGATTTAAAAAAAACAAAAACAAAAAACAGAACAAATACAGAAACACATGATGACAAACCCACACACAGGCAGATGTACATGAAGACAATACCAGCCAGGCTGTGTAGATTTTAAATACTTCATCTAAAATTCCTCATGTTTTATTGTGTTTGTCTTTTAATAATTTCACCCACAGTGATTTCAGCTTTTTTGTGCTTTTGTTTTTTGGTTTGTTTTTTTCCTCACCTGAGGAGGTAGTCCTCCACATGTCTAACTTCCTGTATGATGGAGTCCACCTTGCATTCCCGAGGGAGGAACTTCCTGTTCTGGAAGTCATAGAGCATGACGGCAACAAGGCTCATCTGTTCGTCTGGCTAGAGTGTAAGAGCAAAAGGCACCACGTTTCATTTAAAAGCAAGAACAAGAGCAGAGGCCTAATAGAAATATTTCTCATTGTAATAACTTGAGGAACAACCTTGTTTTCATTCAGCGGTAACGGCTCAAAAGTCAGCATATGTTGCATGTCCAGAGTTTACACCCGCATCGGTGTAGTTCAGTGGTTTTTAAATGGCCCTATTTCGGTAACATAATGAGGAGAACTGTGGACTGATACTATTTATTTGTATTGATTCAGTGACTGAACTGTTTCTCATTTACACAATTGACACACACACACAGTAGCTCAAGGATGTCCTGCCATGACCCAGCGTTTGCTACTTAATTAAAACTAGGAGGAAGTCTGAGTTATGATTCCACCACTTCCCTACAATTATCGCTCTCCCTTAAACTCACTATCTTCCTTTCTCTCCACTTCTTTCCATATCCCTGTCCTTTCCTCTCTCTAACCCCACCTTTCTCCCCCTGAGGGTGGGACGGCACCAGCCGCATTAGTGGCAGATGGTGCTCCATTGCAGAAACAGCTTGCCACATCCTCACAACTGGGCTAATGGGCAGAGAAGTTAGAACGCTACAAAGGTTTCTGTTTTAGGGGAGGAATTAGGTTGTCCTTATTATTCGGTACAGAGGCGTTTAATTTCTTTTTTTCTTTTTTTTTTTTGAAAGGTCGATTTCTGAGACAGGTTGTGGCGCTTTGCTTTTTAGCTCACTCGACTTCCCTCATTACCTCAAATTCCACTTGTCCTTCACCAAGGTTAAACACTTGGGTGTGGGAAAATTCCCAGTCACTAAGCTTGCCTGGAAACAGTGTCCCATGGTGGGAAACAGTAAACATGTCAGCTCTGCTTAGCAACTCTTATCCCCGTCTCTTGAGACTGTCTTCATCTCACTCTGTTTAATTTCAGGGCTAATTTCAATTCAGTAGTGTATTACTGATATAACACAACCGAACAAACTCAAGATGAAATATCCCAAATGCATGTACTACATTAGCTGTGATTAAAGTTTCATATGCCTCATTTTACACGTGGATTAGAACTCTGTCATGTCAAACACTTTCTACCTTCTCTGTCTTCCTGACTAGAATTTATTCAGGTTACTTCCATCCTCCGTGGGATTTAGGCTTCATTTTCCTCCTCCATTGTGATCAAATGTGCTTTAGGCTCAAAGCCTATGTATACCCTCATTTTTCCGTTCTACTTTTTTTTTTTTTTTTTTTATCCAATACCCTCATGTACCCCCTTTTTTACATGCAGTCTATTCGCTCTCATTCACCTCTTTCTCCCGTCTCTCTTTCTCTACCAAGGTTGAACTTTATAGATGCCAGGAGTGTAAAAGAAGGTGAGAGTGAGCTCTAAAGACTGTCTCATTGTGTCTGGGCTTTATTGTCTAGCTAGAGAAATGCAGAGTAACGACCTGCCACTATCCCGCAGGGAGAGCCATTCATTTCACCCAGGGCCATATTTCACAAGGCTACGATGCAAGTGTACATCTGTGTGCCTATGGGGATTACACTGCAAACACATATATTCATGTGTATTAATGTGCCCGGGTATGCTTAGGCCCTCGCTGGAATAGACACTGGCTATCTTCGATCTGTAAACTCTACGACAGCTCTGTTTTCTGTTTGCACATTCGCCGCCGCTCGCTTTCATTCCGCGTCTCTTTCACCTGCTTCACCAGCCACGCAGTCGCTCTGTATTCTGCCCATGTTTTATCACCATCCAGAATGTCGGAGAAAACAGCTTAAGCAGCCCTCCTCTTTGCTCAGAATCTTTTATGTGGTGTGTTAAAAGTAGGGCAAAAGTACATGCCAGCCTCCTCCAGAGGATACCTCTTCATTTAAGAAGGCTGTAGGTTCACGGCTGTGCTACAAAGCTTTCTTTTACGAGTACACAGCATCATAACAAAATAAAAACTGGTTAGAGGACAGATGCAGCATACACACTGTGCAGAATACACTCAGATGGTACATACAAACTCACTGCCCCTGGGTTGTTTTGATTTCATCGCTAATTAATGGGGTGTAATAAAGAATAATACACAGCCAGATATGTTCTGCCACATAGTAACGTTTCGATGTTTTTTACTCCAAAGGGAGACATTGTCATTGATTAGAGGAGGGAATATGAACAAAACAAGGCGCTTTGTGAGTTGGTGAGAGGAGCGTGTCAGTGCAATAAATCAATATTACTGTTACTGATTATAAGATCAGAGAGAATAGAACAAACAATATGTGGAGTGCAAACAGCAAGACATGAACACCATAGAGTGTTTGTGGAAACACTAAGGTAAACAAAACTATACACAGAGGGATAACAAGGTAAACAGAGAAATTACGGACATATAAAATTATATGAAATGATTTACCATTGGTTGAGTAAGATAACAGCAGCTGTCAATCATCATGTCCTCCAGCAGTTCTTGATCTGCGCAGGAATAATAAAACAAGGTTAAAAGGATAGAAATGTAATAACAGAGATTTCAATAACTAATTGTGAGTGAGTAACGATGATGCATATTAATGCATCTTTTATATCAATGTCTAATTATCCCTCGAAACCAATCCCGACTCCTCCATTTGGAGGAGGAGACGGAGGCACAAGAAATTACTCCTATCCATTAATGAATCCACATCTAATGATAAAAACATGAAAACACACAAAAAAAAGAGCTAAAGGAGATGAAGACAAAGAACAAAAGAGGCTCCTAGAGGCACCCCGAATGATGGCAATTTAATTTCAAAAGATAATTCAATTAGATCGGGGGTTTAATTTCCCGTGATTAAATGCTTATTTGGTGTTTAATTAGACCTAATCTGATTCTTCATTTGGTTCTTTTCTTTCACTTAGTGTGTCTTTGCTATGAGAGCCCATTTAATTGGAGGAATAATGACACCAATGACATATAGAATAATGAACAGGTCACATCGAGACATAATCAGTGAAGCCAAACATAAAGCGCGAGCGTGTTTTTCATACCAGGCTAGTATGTGCCAGTATGATTCGATTTTCCATTTTATTCATACCATTAATTAACCCTCAAGTAACCAAGTAATTTATGATCCCAAACATATCTAACCATATGCACGTCATTATGATATTTTTAGTCTAATTCTCCTAGAACGTTTTTACCAATGTGGCAAGAATAACACAAGGTAGTGTGGGGACATTTATGACCTTGGATATATATTTTTTTTCATAACATTACTTTTGCTCACTTTTGCTTTTATAGTAATTATTCCTTAATGAGGCATCTCATTTTGACAGCAAGATCTCTGATTATATTTAATTTTTAGCAGGAATAAGAAAGGATTAAAAAAAAAAACACCCTGATTATGGAGATACTGTAATTTGTTGTATACAGAATATTACAGAGGTGCCTGCTCATCTATACTTTGATGTCCTATAAAAATTATTTGCACACCGTTATGGTGCAATCAATAAGTTAATTCTGTCATTTTAGTCCAGGGAAACTCTTCTTGACCTTCTTTATGAAAAAGGTGACAGAAGTCTGAAAGGGCTGACTTTAAACTGCTAAAAGGTGAGAGCTCGCTATCAGATATCTTTCCTCGGTTCATAGTGGTTTTCCACCCCCATACACACGCTATCATATCATAAAAGCAGCAACTGCCTCACTAACCAACAGGATTCTTTCTCTTAAAATATACATAAAAACAAACAGGCTTATCCTTACCATTCCCATCTGTGAACAGCAGGCTCTCATTTTCGATATGCATGAGATGGAGAGACAGGAACACTTGCCCGTCTATCATGTTAGGATTAAAGAACAGCTGCTTCCAAAGTTTCTCTGCAGGTAGCGTTTGCTCTCTGCACACTGAGTGAATGGGGCAAAAGGATAATTTCTCTAATATGAATGCGCGTCTAGTGAAGAAACAGACAACTGCGAAAGCTGTCAATAAGATACATGTGTTTCTTCAAGTGTGAAACCACAGTTTTGAAATTTTGTCTGTCACAAGGGTGGTTTGCCTTTTGGTTGATTCCTATTCCTAACAGACACACCTCTAAGACTGCAAATAGGATCTAAAACCAGACCCTATCCACCGAGACACCACGGAAACCACATACTGCTGTTAACTTATCGCAACATCACAAATTCACACTGGGCACCCCTATACAGTGTAGGGCAAGGCAAGCATCTGCATGCAGGTACACACACACACACACACACACACACACACACACACACACACACACACACACACAGGCGGTTACACAAACAACTGTTTTCACATGATAGAGCTTATCTTTAATTGAGGAAACAGAACTCTACAACATCAGCAGTGGTTTAATTTACTGCAGATGCAGGTGAATAAGGTTTAGACTTGTCCCCATTACAGCAGAAGTCCTTAAAGACAATCTCTTAAGAGATAACCGCTCAGTGTACACTGCAAAACAGATCTCTAAAGAGGCCATGACGCCTGATTCTGCAGAGGTCATGGTCTTTAACATGCTATAAATCACACACTGCAATTTGAGCAAAACACAGAGGGAATTCTGCTATAAATCACTTACAGGAGACATCTTTGCACAGCAGATGCCCCGCTGGGTTTTTACCTGGGGGATGATGCAAAATCTTTTAAGTCTGACAAGCAACAGTCGCTTGAAATGAGTCTAACAAAAAAGAAAAATTAAATAAAATATGATGCATCCCCACTCAGCAGGAGGTACTGTAGGATGCAGAACTGAGGTTATGTGTCGTGTGGCTTCCATCCAGGTGTTACACAATGAGCAGTGACTGATGGTGACTGTAGTCAAACAAATGCTCAGCACAAGAGCCAGACCTGAATGGCGTCTCTTTTTCCTCTTCAGCAGGTCTTTGTCTCACAGTGTTCTGCATCAGTACACCCAATTGCACATTAATCTAACATTGGAACAGCCAGTGAAGGTACCTGCAGTAAGTTATACACTCACCTTTGGTCTAAATGCTCAATCTATCTTACGTATTATGCACCTGGACAATTTAATATTTGCTGAGGCATAGTGGTGATAACTGCCCTGATTGTGGTCAAGGACAAAAAAAAATAAAAGACAAATCTTTCTCTCTTTGTCTCATACTCCAAGTCCAGCATAGCACACAGAGTGGCCTTTTCTCATTGCACAGAGAGAAGAGCAGCCTCAGTCATTTGACAGCCTGGCAGCCCAGTTGGCCAGTGGACAATGAGACAGAAATACTCAGAGGAGCAGCCAGTAGAAAGAGGCAAAAAGAGGAGGAGGGGGGGCTTTTATGGCTACCGACAAGGTCAACTGAATTTCTACCACATTCCCACAAAAATTACTTTACACAGCTTAACACGAGTGTATTCCTCAAGCAATGACAGCACACTGCATGACCACTGAATAAGATATGAAACCTTGAAAACATAACCTGCCTTTAGGTCAGTGACGTAGCAGAGCTACACTGGAAAATTGTTTTTTTTTTAAGAGACAAAAGAAGGCACAGAAGATGAAAAGAGTGAGAATGAAGTGTAAGAGAAGGAGAAGATGTGGAGAAAATCCCAACAGCTTTGTCTTTTGTTTATGAAATGGCAATTCTACACCAGGGTAAAGATCAACCTCAACACCAACCCCATAACATTTAGCATTGCTCGACACTCCTCACAACACCCCAAAAGGGAGTGTCTGTGTCTTCCGCCACCGACATGGAGCTCACTGAACCTTTTATTTAGAACAGATAAGAGTTATAATCACAAAGATCAATACCAGTTCATACTCACTGACATTTTGCTCTGTGTGCTTTTCGCTGGTGAAGCACTTCTTCTTTAGGTTAACATCTGACCTTTGTTCAGTTTTAGATCAGTCATTGAATGGCCCTATAAGAAGCATGTGTGTTGTTCTGACTCCCAGCATCCTAGTGCTGCATGTCAGGAGAAAATCAAATTCTTCACGAAAAGCTGGCGTATTTGCAGACTAAGACGCTTTGAGAGTGTGTCGCTTCATCTACACAGCAAACGTCACAAAAATACGAACACGAATCCAAAATACATACATGATTACACACCTACTGTAAAAATGACTTGATCTATCTCAAGTACTCAACACAAGGAGGTGAGGCTCCACAGCTTCTTTAAATGATCTTACCTTGTCTAGTCCAAACTTATTACAGTATTTATCTTTAAACTAATAAGAAAGGAGTGACTAAAAAAACAAGCAAAATGTAGAGTGTTGTGGAGAAGTCTTGAGCCACCCTTCCTTTCTTTAAATTTTGCTAGTTTCTCTTCTATTATCCTTAGCAATCTTCCTAGTTTCACCTGGTAATGCAAGCAGGCTATGATGACCTAGAGCTACAAATCTAATATAAGTTACTCAGATGAGGTGCTGGAGCTGGTGATGATGGATATTTTTGAGGTGATCTGCATTAACTGTTTAACATGTATGTCTGACGTTCATCCAGGTTCACTGGACACACAGCAAGAAGATGAAAAAAATCATCCATGGCTATGAGGGTGTTCTAGCAACCTGACCTCGGCGTCCACTGAAAACACGTTAAATCGATTCCAGCCGGCTTCCTGCCCTGGCTGTTGGCTCGCCTCCTCTGCATTATTGCCATGGTGATTACACACCCCTGTGACTTCGGTCACCCAGACCTCACCCTAGTCCCAGCAAACAGATTAAGGGACAAATTGATTTGTAGCATGACGCAGAATTCCCCCATGACCACTCGAGCATTTTTTTTCCCCTCTTCAACTCGCCCTTCATCAGTCTATCTATATGCAATTCTACCTGTCAATTAACTTGCCCAAAGCTGTTTGTTTGCCAGAAATCAAATCAATTTTGCTTGCAATTTCTAGAAAGAGAAATTATTCAAAGTGAGAGCTGATGAAAACATTTCCTGATGTCGCTTCACATTCACCAAAAACCACGGACCATTACCAAGAGGTATGAATCAAAAATTAGGAATCACTTTAATCTGTAAGTTTGTTGTTTGTTTGTTTTTTAACACTTTTAAGTCAAGGGTCAGCACAGTTTCAGAGGTACAGAGAAGATGCAGTCTTGGTATTTTGTTATTGATTTTTATTACTTTTAATACTATATCAAAGGACAATCTCAGTTTCTTAATCATAAAAAAAAATTGTATGTTTTGTGCTGCACTCTAGGTAACAGACTGGTTATCCACCCACAGCAAACAGTGACTTATTTTATTAATGGTTAAATGAGACTTTAATTGTTTCAGGTCCTTAAACGACTCATCCCTTGATCTCAACCTTACTGCCACGTTAGGATCTAATACCAGTCAGGTTCTAACAATCAGATGCTAGAAAGTAATGTTTATTAAGACATTTTCCCTTCTGTAGTGTTGTGAAAGATCATCTCAAGGCAAAAACAAACTATGAACGGAAACATCAGGCAGCTACTTGCCTGCTCCTCCTCATATGAGGTTGTTGATTTATGTTTATATGACAGGCGGGAAGAGACAGGCAAAAAAAGGAATAATAAAGGTTCGACAAATAACCCTGAGCTAACAGTTAATTGCCAACTTACATTTTAGTGTGCTGAAGGCCAACTCATAAGCTGCACGATGCATCTCCTCATCTCTGACTTCAGGTAACCGGAGTCCTCTTTCTTTGCCATAATTCACTAACCGTTGTGCAGCAGGCTTTTCCAGATGGTTATTCTGATAGATAACTGATGCCAGCAGGTAAACTCTGTCTGGGAATCCCTGCTGGCTTTGGATGGTTATGTGGGGCTGTGGAGGAGCTGCAGAGGTGTCACTTTCAGCTTCATCATCCAGCTGGATCAGGTCTTTGCTGCTTGCGATGTGAGAAACAGACTTTTGTGTCTTGTCTGTGAAAGGGCACCTGTGACGCCCTGTGGCATTTTTTTTTTTCACCATCTTCTAAGGTCAGGTTTTCTCTTGCACACCTGAAAGCATGCCATGCAGAGTTATCATAGTTTCTTTTTTTTAAATTAGCATTTATTTTTAGTTGCTTTTGTTTCTGATTTATTCAAGTTTCCAGTTGCTTCCAGAGTTTCATTTTAAAGTGTTATACTTAGAAGCTAAAGCTAACTATAATCACTTTTTCACCCCTGACTTTAGTTTTTTAGTTTAGTTATTCTTCACTATATAAAAAACATCATGCCATATGCTCCCATCAGGAAGATACTCCTGCGTACCAGCGGCCAATACAGAAAGATTTATGAGGAGCTTTTACCCTCAGGCAATTAGACTTACCTACCCTACTCAAATACTCACTCTTGGACTATGGTTATATTAGTTATTATAAGAAAATAGATTAGAATCCTTTTCTATTTGTGTCTAAGTCTTATGTCTTAAGTCTTTATGCAAAGCTGGACTCTCTTAATATTAAGGTTAAACAATGCACCGAAAATTTTAAACTTGAGGCTCAGAGATTTTCTGATTTGGGGCAATATAAACATAATGGACTCGACTTTACCTAAAAAAAAAGTGATTTTATTTTGTACATATGATGGTTAATTAAGTGAAACAGAATACATGTAAATAAAAGCAACAATACAGCCAGAATAAAAGACATGATTAAACTAAAGATTTAATGACATGATCTCACAAGTGTATCAATTTAAACTTTTTTTCCCTGATGACATACGTTTAGTTGAATTAAACAGTTAAACACGACATTTTGCAGTGTAAGAAGGCAACATTAAATTGCAAGTGCAAAGTTTGTAAGTAACAATAATAATGTATAGAATATATAAATACATAAAATAGTTTCAGTTAGCCTTAAAAAGAGAAACGTTTAAACCAGTTTAAATAAAAAGATTACAGATTAGATTATCAATAAAATGACCCTAAATGAACCAATAAATAATATGGAGTAATTGCCATCCTGTTTCACCGTTGCTTACAATTTTCAAAACACGTGTGCTATTGCTATGTATGTTTCGCCATTTACCACAGCAGTGATTTAACAAAGCAGACCTCACTTTCTGTAGTAGCAGAGCTGGAAAAAAATTTGTGTTGTTATTCGATACCTTGTGAGAAGACCTCCCGTTATCCGCGATTCTCCGTATTTTCCTGCGCAGGTAGCTTAACGGTAGTGGCGCTGCTGCTAGCTGCTCAGCAAGTTTTAATTGCCAACTCCCCGCTACACACACACACACAAACCCTGACCCCTTACCAAGCAGTAACAGGGGTTTCCTCGGGTTTTACTGCTAGCCCCCCGGCAGCCTTGAATGGGTAATTTATAAAAATGCTACACCGCAGAGTCTCCACTTACAAACAAACTTTCTAAACGTCAACATTACGGTGCAGCTTCGGGTTAGCTTGCTTCCGTCACCAGGGCAACAGCATGCTAATTTTAATGCCCCGTTCTTCACGGATCAAGAGTCTCCTTAACGCTGGATGCCCTCCATCTATCTGGAGCATATGGGCTTGTTAAAATTTTACAGGGCATTATGTCAGAAAACCGCTAACAATATTAGATCGCTTGCAGATGGCACGCAGCTGTTGTTTCATCCGAGGGAAGTTAATAGAAAAGCAGTGGCGTAAATAAAAAGCCTTGGTTCCTTTGCCCCCTGGGGAGGGGGGGGGGACTTTCTGCCACCTTCAATTTCTCTCTGTGCTGCCCTGCATTTAAGTCTTAATACTTAATAACTCATACGATGTTTTTTTTTGTATAAGCTGGACTTTTTTTTTTAGTTTTCAAAGTTTTTCTTTGTATATTGACTGCTTTTTCGTTTATGTTCATGTTCAGTCCAGTCCTGTTCTTTTTGCTTGTTTGTTACGCCACTTAACACAGACTCATTCAAGCACAAAAAGACACTCATATCAAGTGTTGTGTCTACACATAACAGACAACTTAGTAAATCTTTTGGTACTTTGTTACCAGCAGCTCATCAAAAAAAACCACATCATTTGTTCCCATTTGATTAGTTGAATCTACAAAAAATGCAAACACAAAACCTTTGAGAGACAAAACAGTATTTACATACACAAGGTAATTCCCAAAGAGCTATTAGTGGCATGGTATGCAGTGTGTGCTTAAAGAATTTAAAATAACTGGATAAATAGAGGACAAAATAAGATCTGGCAGACATAAAAACATAAAATAAAAAATATCTACAGCAGATCAGCATTACCTGAAAGTCATGGCCTTAAGAATTAGGAAAAAAATTCTAGAGAAGGAACAGGACCTGAGAGACGCATCTGGTCTTCATTCTCTAAAAACTCACCAGTGAATGATCTTAATGGTGAGTTACTGTCTCGAAATTACACAAGAACTAGACTGAAAATCAGCAGCAACAGGTCTTATGGATTGATGATGCAAATTTGCAAAGTTTTGGTACAAATCGTCATGAATATGTACGGAGGAAGTCTGGAGAAGGTACAAACAGTCAGTGTCTACTCAGAGGCTCTGTCAGAGTTTGGTGTTGGGGATCTTGTCAGTATTAATGGAATTATTAATGCAGAAAGGTACTGTCAGATTTTCCAAAATTTGATTGCAATACCATCTGGAAGGAATCTGATTGCCAATGACTCAGTGTTTTCAGCAAGATAGTGTTCCTAAATGCACTACAGGTGCAGAAAAAGCATATCTAGTTAGAAAACACACACGGAGGAACAATATCAGTCACGAACTGGACTCCCCAGAGTGCAGACTTCAGCATTATTGGGATCATCTTGACAGAGAACAGAACAAAAGGCTGCCAACATCCAAAGAAGAGCTTTGATTGTCCTTCAAGGCTGGAAAACTACTCCTGAAGACTACTCAAAGAAATGATAAGAAAGCTTGCCAAAAAAAGAGTTGTGGCTGTGTTGGAGAATGAAGATGCTCATACCAGTTATGGATTTTCAAGCTCATTAGAGTGGCAGCAAGTTTTTACATGCTGCATTCTATTTATGAATACATGTTTCAATTAAATCACTGCACATTCCTGTGCAGTGACTTATATTTGCAATATATAAAGAAATAATCAAGACTCTGGCACAGTACTGTTTATCGTATGCCAAATAAATGCAGCTTTTTTGTAACAAACACAATCAAACTTTAAAGATTTTATTAGTTTATTTATTTACTTGTTTTACATTAGAAAGGTAAATCTGCGCTTGACATTTTTATCTACTGTGACCATTAAAGTTTTGGATCTCTCCATTTAATTTAAATAGGCTACCTACAAGGGTGCCAGACAGATTCTATCTTGAAGGATTTGTATAGGATTCTGTATTTTGACAAAAATGAACAGCTGACAATGCCCAAAAAATGCACCAGATGGGTCACAAGTAACATGTCAGCATTGTCTAAATTCAACTGATCGCTTTCTCTGCACTCCAGTTCAAACAATGTGGCCAGAGGTCATGAACATCCATCAGAGATCCTCAGCCTCAGCATCCCTCCCTGCCTATTCATTTGTCATCCAGGGAGCTTTCCATATTTGAAGTAAGACAGGAGTCTACACCATTCATTTTTATAGCTCTGACAATAACCAAGAGGACCACTGTATTTAAATGCAATGACAGAATCCATTTTTTTCTATCACACACTAAATCTGAATCTACTGAGAGCACGTCCAAGTTTACAACACCTCACAATTATTAAACATTTTAAGACACATTACTGTAATTTACCCAGAACAACCCTGCTACACACAAATACAATAAATAAAAGTATCCTCCTTTTTTCCAAAAGCCGCCCATATAGGATGTAAACTGCTAATTGTATTTGTGGGGTATTTGGTCTTCTGTAATTCCTTTGATGTAAACAATGAATTTACATCAAAGATTAATGATTAACATTTATTATATGTCATTACTGAGCCCTGTGATAAGACTAATGACCAGTACAGGGTGTACCCTGCCTCTCGCTCTGTGACAGGCTTCAGCTCCCCCCTCAACCCTGAATTGGATAAGTAAAAGAAAATCGATGGATGGATGGATGGATGGATGGATGGATGGATGGATGGACGGACGGATTTATGTGTGTAATTTGTGTAAAGCTCTATTAAACAGAAATGGTGCAGTCTTTAAAATGCATTAGATGCATAAAGACTTTTGTAAAGTGTCTCAAAGTAGTACAAAATGGCATGAAAGCAGTTACTTTTCACTGGTGAAATAACCGTATCACAGTGATCCTCATTTTTGTACTTCTGTTGTTTTGTACAAAACAACCTAAAGATAAATAATGCTTTCAAGTGAAATTGTGCCAGGCTCTTGGTAATTTCCCAAGCAATGTTTCCCAGAGTGCCTGAGCTGCTGAGCCTGCCCAGATTACATGGTTCACCTCTCTCTCTGCTTCACCATGACAATCACTTTGGAGAGGTGGAGGGAAAAAACACAACACTATCTCACCATGTCTATCAAATTCTGTCAAACAGAGCACACAGAACAATCAAAAGTTATGCCCCCTACTGCTAAAACATTTTTACTTAGAAAATTAATTTAATTATTAGCCTCCAGGTCAATTAAAATTAATGAACTGGTTACAGAATGGAAGTGAGTGAGACACAGAGCTATAACCACTTGCCATACTCTACCAGAGGAATAAATATTTTTTGCCTCCTCTCAGTAGTGAAGTTATGTGAGCAGGTCTCTGCAGAAGATGAAAAATGAGTGGGAATGCTTCTGAGCTGCAAATCTTGTACACTTCTGTTGCCACATGCAGCTTCAAACAGTAAGCTTTCGGGCATCCACCACCACTACAATGGTATGTGGGAAGTGAGCGCCCTCTACTGTGAGCTTAAGGTAATGTGAAATTAAAGAATACGACTCATTTTTCTTCATATTTGCAGTTCTTGGCGGGAATAATGAAAACTTATGAGAATGCATACGGAAGAAGAAGCAGCCATCATTTACACGCCTAAATAAGTATATCACAGTGTAATTTTACTAAAGTGCAAGTTTATTTCAAAGTGTTGGCCCAAGGCTCTAATGTTGTCCAAAGTTATTAAAACTTATCAGTGGGCATTAATTGTGCCAGTTGACATAATGCATCGCTGCATTCAGCTTGAGTGTTGTAGTGTGTATTTTAATTTCATCCCACATAGTGAAGAGCTGAACTGAGACAGACTAGGACATTTATAAAGTAAACTGAGATAGACCAGTTATTGATTTGAGGAAGTATTAAACTATAGAATTGCCATAATACTTCTTCTATTAATTATGGTGAGAACTCTGGGAGACTATTTCCATATAAAATGTAGTATGAGTAACTGTATTGTTCAGCAAAAATGCAAATAATTTCAATTATACAAGGCTCAGAAAATTAATACAATTATTTGCATTTAACCTCTTATTGATTGCTTTTCATTTTTCCTGCATTCCTTTTGCCCTTACCTCTTTTATTTCTTCCTTTTCTACTTGGCTTTCCAGTGTTCAGGCATGCACACACACACAAACACATTCACTTGACTTTCAAAGTTAAAGGGATGGGCCTTCGGGAGAACGGGGGTGTCAGAGTGCGCACATTGTGTTACATAATTGATGCTCCATATTACCTTACATCCTGACGGCCCTGGCTGTGCTACAAACAAAGCTTGCTCATTAACTATTCACTGGATGATTTTGAACAGAAAAATGATTCTGCCGATCAGGAGCTAGCACTGACGCTGCGTCTCTCGGCCCCAGGCGTCTGATTACACAGTTGTGAATAAGACATGTGCTGTCTCCACTGGTCATATTTTAACTTGACAGCTGATCCCCTCACATGTATTCAATGGTCAGATGATGAAGTACTCCTAGATCAAAGGCATGATTGATGGAGGCTGTAGCGAGCTAGACATTGAGATGCTATAGACTGCATAGCTGACAAAGTAGTAAAATCGAATGTATTAACGAGATGAAGTAAACTGAAAGCAGTGATTTATGAACTGTGGTTTCAATAGATCTGTTATTTGGCATTGCCTGCACATACTGTATGTGTCATGGTCTGGCTCATTTTGTTGCGTTTTAGATCAACAACAGAAAACTTATCTCACTATGTACAGTACATGAAATCATTATGTGTTGAAGACATAATAGGTTAAACATATTTTTAAAGGTAAGGAATGCAGAGTGGCTTGAATGCACGTGGACAAAACAATGAATGAAAGCTGAAATTTGTTTTCGATGATTAATAAAGAAAAGCTGGAAAGTTCACATATGTTTGATTGTCCCATTTGTTTATAAAGAATGAAAATAGTCCCATTTGACCTTCTGTATAAATATGCAAATTAAAAAAAAAATCTGTAGAACCACAGTTTGGTCATGGTGCCTTACCGATGATGAGGATGCTCATGAGGAAAACCATGATAAAGAAAATCCACATGAAGAATCTGTCCATGACCTTAGCTATCTTTTTCCATTCTGCCCCCTTGGCGCACGTGGCTCTCTGCTCTCTAAAACAGTTTGCTATGTACTCAACATTGCGCACTAGCTTAGTGTCCATACCAGCGAAGCCACTGCCATGGGTGCAGAAGACACAGGGGCCAAAGGTTACAGTGGGACCCTGAGGTAGAGGCTTTTTATCCTCAGGGCAGCAGGGAATCTTCTGGTCCTCAGAACAATACGGCACCTTATGGTCTTCTTTATAGTAGTCGTTTATCAGAATTTTACCATTAGAGCGTTCATATTTTCCAGGTTCAAAAGTAGATATGTGGGCGCTCTCATCTCTGGTGATGTGGTGCTGAACTCTTGGATGTTGCTGCAGCTTGGAGCTCTGGGATCTGGGATACTTGTCGTTATGCCGGTCCTCTCGGCTACTTTGCCTCCCAGTTTTACCATTTGAATGAATGTGAGTGTTGAACTGCTGGTGACGGACTTCGTCCTGGGTGGAGCGAGAAGACGAAGAGGAGGCAGAGGCACAGTTCTCACCAACTTCATAAACAAAACAAATCTTCGACATGTAGTCAATGATGAGGACTTTTGCCCAGTGTGGAACTGGTTTGGCCTCCACACCACAGAAGTGAATGTTCATGATGAAGATGGTGAGAGATGTGGAGGCTGTGACCATTGTCATAGTGGCGATATAGTACTTCCCTGTGTAACAGGAAGGAACAAAAAACAGATGGAAGACAAGTCCTTGACCATTAACACACTGTAGGTACTAGAAGGTGGCCCGACATCATTATTAAACCCTATGGATTAGCATTGGGATGTTGCTCAAGTTCATATGCATATGAAAGCAGACGAGCAAATACTTTTTGTTCACATTTAAAAATTTCCAACTCCAGGTCAGATTATAGGGTGTGCTATAAATATTTCGACATGTTCGTCCTGTAACATATGGAATGTCATCTTCTCCAGCATGTACACCTGCCTCTCATTCAGTGTCTGCCCCTGTGACCCTTTTAAAGGTGTAACCTTGTGCTATGCTACATTAGATAAATATGGCCCAAGTTTTAACAGTAAAATTCCTAAGGGTACCTTTAATTTGAAAACTAAAAATATACCAATGCATCACTAGATCATAGGTCATTTTTGGACCATGCATGCCTGTACGATTTCTGGTATATTTTTTTAATTATAGAGTGACAGAAACGTAAACCATGCAACAAAAACAAGTTATTAAATATATTTCTAAAAAAACCAAAACCTTCTTACCTATCAGAGGCACACTTTCTGAGGGCGGCATGCTCTCAGCCACCATGAGCTGGAACACTGTTAAAGCTAGAAGAACTGTCACCCCCAGGGAAACCTTTTCCCCAGAGTCTGCAGGCAGATAGAAGCCCAGAGGGGCCAAGAAGGAGATGAGGAAGCAGGGGAGGAGGAGGTTGAAGATGTAAAAGGAGGAGCGACGCTGCAGGAGTACTGTATAGGTGATGTCTGGATACGGGTCAGAGCAACAACCATACATTATGACATTCTTGGTGGCCGGCATTCCACGGCACTCCCACTCAACATTTTCCACAAAGTCTGACAGGTCACCGCTGTCCATGCCCATAATGATGTCTACCTGGAAATAGAGAGGAGGGACACATTTACCAAGAAAAAAGTATGTACACACAGATGTATAATGACAAATACAATGAGCAATGTGTACCTGATCTACATGTCAAAAAGGTCAATCTCAGTTACTCTCTGATCTAACACAGAGGTCAGAGTCACAGCAAGAGCTGGGTCTTGTGTCATTTAACCATTTTAAGTGGCCTGGTAAATTTAGGTGACCCAGATTGCCAATATCCTGAAAAGAAATGTAAGCTACACAGAATCAATATGGGTTTATCCTCCACAGCATGTTGTTCTATCTACATTGTGTTAAACAAGGTATGGTAGTATGGGGAGTATTTCTCCAGACCTGGTTGCCATTGTAAGTCCAGGAACCAAAGGTGAGGTTACACTCCTGGCTGTCAAAGGGGAAGTAGGAGACGTCCACCACGCAGGAGCTTTTGGTGATGGCAGGAGCATCCCAGGTTATCTCCCCATTGTAGCGCAGCCTCACGTTGGTGTCCATGGGCCCAGAGAAATCATCATCAGCTCTAGAGGAGGAAAACAAGTTGAGACCAACTGGCAAGTTATGTGTGTGATTTGGTTAAACAGTGGTCAGATTCAGTGTCTTCTGTTGCTAATTGCTAGTATTTATAATCTCACAAGTAGTCTTTAAAGATAACCATGTAGTCTTTAAACATTGTGAATAAACTTTATATTGAATTATAATATAAGAGACATTAATGGCAGCAAGGAGATTTGTCCACATTCTGAGTTTCTGGAAAATTCATCTATGTGGGCATACTTATTATAGAGGACGAGGTCAGGCCTCCACACCAGGCTGCTAGGGATGTGGATCACATCCAGTCCATCATAGTCCTCCTTATTCCACTTCAGGTAAGCATCATGCCACGTCTGCCTAATCCACAGGTAGGCAATCAGCACCTGGTTCCTTTCATCCTACACAGTCACAGTCATACTAGTCACAAAAAAGGACCTGCAAATGTATGCAAACACAAAGTAGCATGCAACCATTGGGAGAAATTTTTTTTGATTACTTTAAGTGTGAAGATATTAAAACACACACACACACACACACACACACACACACACACACACACACACACACACACACACACACACACACACACACACACACACACAATGATCCATGCAGCTCATAATGCTAAATTAAATGTTATTGCACTGATCATTCCAATTTATGATTTATACTACATGAAAATAAAAAGACACTGACAGAAAAAAGAGGAACTGTGGTATTTGCCTCATTGACGTATATCACACCTTGCAGAAGCTTTATTGCCAGCTTCTTCATTTAGAAATTCTCTATTATAGTTACACATTGCTTAGAGCTCTGGGATATTTTTAGACCATGTGACAAAGTGCATGCTTGCAATCTGCAAGAATGACATGACCACTGATGGTCATGTCATGGCAGTTGTGAAAAACACCAGCTACAGCTTGGTTTTCCTTTGGCCTGTTTATGGTTACTGTCCTCTGACAGGATATGGCCTTATTTTAGTTTCATATTCTTGACTCTTGCAGCGTGTGCATCTTGCTGTCATATAACCCAAAGCCTAACATTAAATACTTCCTCTTTTTTTCCTTCAAAGATACTTTGATAACTTTGAATTTCTCTCAGCATCTTCACTCAGATGCTTAGAAGAACTAATTGTTAATGAGTGGTTACAGATACTAGTTAACACTAGACTCCCAATGTCAGATCCACAACTGCTAAAAACGTTCAAGGTCTATAAGAGGTTATGAATTTCTGCACATGCCTCAGTTACTGTGTCTTATAACTGTATATCTACACAACAGACAATAAGAAAAAAACCCTCTTGATCTTCTCGGTTCACTGCTCATCAACACCAGGTGGACAAACACAAAGCCTCACAATGGCTGAAATCCAGACCCGTCTGTCAATATCAGGTGGATGAGCACAGTAAAGGAGGTTGGGGGAACACATAACCGCTTTGGTAACAGGACACTCCAGTGCGCACACACTCATTTGCTGTCTGACTCGCATCCGTTTCTTCCAAAGTATGACAGAGTGATGACAACAAATGCCCAGATATTATATGGAAACATTACATTCAGCAGCTGGTTTTGTGTCTTCAACTACGCACGCCCAAACCCACACTCACTCCACAGTGAATTAGCAATTCACTGTGGAGTGACGCAGCACTGAACCCAAACGGGAACCTGACCCAGCCGTGTAAGCCACCAGCCGGTCGGTTTGTACAATAGGACGTCATTGACAACGTTAAGAATAAAAGGTCTGTTCACCTCCATGTTTTCCTTCATGCTGGGCTCAGTGTCAAGTTAAAAAACTCAGTTCTTTGCATTTGCATGTTTTCTGCTAAATCGATGTCATTAGTTTTACTGCAGTGTGGCTATTGTATTGGCCAATACATTATATGCCAACTATTGACTGCACAGTAATGCTGTAAGCACAACATACTATTCGTGATTACCACATATTATTCAACATACATAAATCAGATGCTGATGCCACTTTTGTGTGCATGAATCACCTTAACCGCTAAAAGAGAAAGTGCATTTTTACGTTTCTGTAGCTAGACTATTTAAAAGAAATGCTATGACTCTCAGTGAGGTGTTTAATTTTAGTCGTGGACATAATTAACCTCTTCCATTTATAACTCGCCTCTAACCAGAATGCGTGGCACACAAAACAAGACTTGCTGATGAACGAGCACGCACCATGTCTTTGATTTGAGAGAGGGTGACCTGCAGGGTGACGTTGAGGGCTCTGTCTGTGTCGTCCACAGGCCGCAGGGCACTGGAGTAGTTCTCCATCAAATCATTCAGGAGTTTCTGGGCATAGTGACCCTGAGCAGAGTGAATCACTGAGAGGAGACACAAGTGGTCATCTGTCAACATGCAGGAGGTTAAAATAGCTCCTTCTAGTCACAGATTTGAATGAGGGTCTCAATGATTGTTTCCTTTTTCTTGCTGTTTGTTAAAACAATACATTTTAAGGCCACGTGAAGAAAATATTTTAAACTATTATAGGTGGTAAAAGTGCAAGCATTTGTGACTTTATACAGTTATGAAAAATAATGTAAACCTAAGTTAAATGATATAGTCTAGTCTAATAAATTAAAAGCAAAATGGAGAGGTCGCTTTTTTTTCTCCAAAGGAAGACAGGCTTAAGTTTGACTCACCTTTGGGAAGCAGCATCACCAGAAAGATTATTGGGAACATTGCTAGCAAGCCTCTTGGTAACTAATAACTCCAAAGAAGAAATTAAAGGTGGCCTCGACAAGTAATCTAACAGTTCTTGGTTTCATTCCTCGAGATCTACATGATGAGCGTTCAACCCCAATTGAACTCAGATGCAGATAGCAGCGAGCTGTTTCCTCTGGCCATTGTTGCTGTAAGGCCAGCTCCTAATGTTTGGCAGGGGAGGCAGCATGTCTGCTGACTGAGACACGGAATAAAACTCCAGCTATCACATAGCAGCAGCAGACCAAGAGAAACAGGATGCCCACGAATGATCGCCTCGCCACACATGGGGCTATTCGCCTGTGAAGTCAGGTGGGGTACTGGTCTGCTCCTGCAACATGCTGCCGTTATGTCTACGGAGGAAAGATGGGAATCTGAAATTCAGGGGATTGTTAATCTATCATTCAATCAAGCAAAGTACAGATTGGCAGTAAATCATTGAAATTAATGAAAGGCATAATGAAAAAGTGAGAAGTAGCGTTTTTTCAACTAGATTCGACTTCATAAAAAATGAACATTTCATATCAGCTGACTGAACCTAAAGTAGCAGGTTTTATAAGGCCCAGGCTTTTAAATAGGAAAGACATACTCATTTTAATTTAAACAATTATTTATGATACAAATATAAAAATACATTTTTCATCATTAATTAGAGAAAAATATGTATATGCTTATTAATGTTTATTATAACACTCTTGAAATGCTTGTGATTGGGGTGCTGTTAGTGTGCATCTATTCCCCACAATTAATGAAGTGTCACCTTTCACTTTACACCTGAGGGATTTCCTTTAGCTTCATATATCACACTGGTAATGTCTTATTGGAATTTGATGCAATATGGCCCTTTTCCAGAAAGATGGCAGCCACACAAAGCACAGCACAGTGCTTTTATACACCACGAAAACCCCCCTGCAGTTTCTGTACATGCTCACAGTGGAAATACTACTCTTAACTCACTGAAACACCGCGTCAGGATGTTAAAAGCTGGGCGCTTTAGTTTTGCCATGATAAAATATTTAATAAGGCCTTTTGCTTCCCATTCACCTGAATATCACACCGATCATCTATGGCAGAGCGGCTGACAGAAAGTGACGCAGCTGCGGTGAAGTCAGCCACTTTGAAGCTGCTCGGGACTTTAATAATGCAGCGGGTTACTTTATTTTGTGTCATTTTAATAACACAATGATTATCTCAGTGCCATTACCTGAGCCAGGAAGCATACTATTTCTGTGTCACGTATTCAGATTAGAGCGGCTCGGTCGATTAGGGGATGTTATGAAGAGTTCCAGATGGTAGATGCGAGAGACACGTCAGCTTTTAATGAAAGGATCGAAAATGAGCTTTAGCTATTTAGGATGCCTGAGGCTGGTTTACTGTGCAGTGAGTGCTGTACAGTTAAATCTACAATATCCTCTTGATTACAAAACATGCATATCAGAGGTTGCTTTTTTCTTGCCTTTTTGGTGCAAATGTGCAGACTGAAACAGCCCTCAGATTACTGCCAGGGTTTCTTGGATAGGTTCAACATGGCACAACATGGTACCAAGCAGGCCACCTGTTATCTGCACTATGAGAAAGATGCTCTGAATATTATCAGAATTCTGGCATCCTTTTGCTTGTTGAAGATCTGACTGCACAGAAGATTTGCCTTCGTGAGCAAGGACATAAATGATCTATAACACTAATGCCCAAAACACTGAAAATTGAATTTCAGTATGGAACTTAAATCCCTGTAGATTACATTTCTATTATGTGACATTAGTATAGTAATTTTAGTGGCTCAGTCTAGTTTTTATTCAAATTCACACAAAGCAAATGAAGAACAAATGTTCAAAACGCCGCAAATGATTGAAAAAAATCCATTAAAAACTGAACTTCACATTACTGTCAAGTAGTGTGCATGAGAGTGTGTGCGCGTGCGTGTGTGAGAGAGGCAACACAGAAAGCACAGAGGGTGGATTAATTTACACAGACTTCAATATTTTATTTACAGATGAATCATTGACATTTTATCTGTTGGCCTAGGTAGGTTGATGCTATATTTTTCTATCATTTTGAACCATTTTTTATCCAGACTTGTGACAGGTTGTGTTACTGCTGAATGTGTTTTTCTCTCCGTTTAAAAACAAGAATCAAAATGTATTCCTGTAGAAGTCATATCCAAATAAAACATGATTTTTTTCTAAAAAAAAATGTGGGGGTAAAGGAAGAAAGGAAGTAAGCCAAGTGAAGAACAGGTTGTGAGGACAGTAACTGAAGATTTCCTGGATTTTGGGTCAATTGCCAACAGCTGAAGAGGGTGAAACATGGCATGAAAATGAATATGGCTACTGTGTGAACACCTTTTGACACTTGAACTGATTTCTAGAACACGGAATAAGCTGATGAACGCATTCTGCGTTTACTTTGTTGCATTTTGTGACTTTCCCCTCAATTTTATGTCCAATTAAAGCACTGTTATTGCCCTGAAAACTCCCACAATATAACAAATATGTCTATGATTGTAATTAGATACTTCCAGTAACTTATTCTCAAAATCCTAATATTACATCTCAAATTATAAATTCTCTGTTCAGCAATCTATGCTGTTAGAAATGACGCCAACATTACTAAGTTTTTATTTTGGAATAGTGAAGGGATTAAGGTATGGTTTGGAAACAGTGCAAGAAAGTTTTGACCGAGTCTCCAATTTAAAAGTTCAAAATCTCAGCTTAATCCTCGTCCAGAAAAACAGCCCAAAAGTGTGTTAAATCAGGACCAGGTCCAAAAGAGCCCCTCCCCTAAATGGCTTGACTCTCTCCCACCAAGGTTTTCACAAATTAAAGTAAAATGCACTGCATAGGCAAGGATAAGCTGCTGTCAGCTGCTTCTTGCACAGAGCCAGAAAGAGCTGGGAGATTGGCGGGTGTGGGCGGGGTCTTAAGTCTGGCATTTGCTTCAAAGGTGGTGAAGTGTGATTTCTGATTGTAGCTCTGAGTGGAATGTTGAATGAATTAAGAAACCAGAGATAAGAGCTCACAGAGCGGCTGATTGGAGTGTTGTACAGCAGACGGTGACGAGTGCAGATGAGAGACGCAACACAGAGGGGATAAAGGCGGGGCTGGAGAAGAGGGCAAGTGTAGATGTGAGGAGTCCACTTTAAAACAGAGGGTACATTAAGGGAAGAGACGCCTTCAGACAGTGGGAATTCGAGAGAGAGAGAGGATGTGTGGGTAGGAGGGAGAGATTGGGATTAAGTGGAAGATGAAGGAGGTGCCAGAAGTACTCAGTTACTGAGCAGCAGCTCTGTCGCCGTCTCCACATCCCAGGATTTCGACGACAATGCCACTATTACTGCATTCTGCGGAGGAAAACAAAACCAGTCACACATGCTGATTTATTCTGCGAGAGTTTCACATCGCGATTCAAAGCAGGAGAGAGAAAAGATTTCGAGACGCTTACTTTTTCAAAGCCCATGGCACAGAGTTTGTCTATTTTGCGTGTGTACTCCGGACTGGAGACGGGAGCGCCTGCGTAGACGTGAGACCAGAGTCTCGCTGTCTGTTTAAACATCTCTGGATTCTGCTTGTACTGCGCGGTAAAAACAAATGGAAAAACCAGTTTTACATTTGTGTTAAAATAATGCACACCACCGTCCACAACAGAAACACTTGTATATAGGTCATCGATGCCAAGAGAAGAATTATCTAGATTTGAAACATTTAAAAAGCACCATGTTGGCATTGTGTTAAGAAATTAAATATTCAGTGTCACAATCAACATATCTTTTGGGGCTAGTGCAATAGTCACTCTTCTGTACCATTTTATACACAACAAATTACTAACATGATAATTCAGGGCCAGAGGAAGTGGTAGAGCTGTACTTTGCCAGGTAGCCATTTCTGCCAAGCGCTCTGTTTCCATGCTGTGTACGCATTATTCAGCTGAAATTTAGAGTGTAGATTTCCCATCACTATAAACTATTAACAACGAAGCTGCTAAGTGAATAAGACATTAGATGCAGGTTCCTGTTAATACAATTTTTTGGGGGGGATTGGAAACTTTGGGTAATACCCAACAATGGTGGGGACATTTATCTCTTACTCTCTAGAGGTTCCCTATCAATACTTGCAAAAATGCATTTCCAGCATTTACCTCAAACAGCAAGAAAACAACTTCTCTTTGAAGCTAATCCAACTAACATGTAGAGGATTGTTGCTGGTGAGGAGAGCCAGGTCCCTAGCTATGAAGTTTCAGTTTCTAAAGCTGATTTAGGTTAGCAGAAGTATGATCAGGATACTTGTCCTTTTAGGTGTGTGTACTGACAATCACCAAGTTATGCCCCCCAGGGCCACCAGCATAATCATTTGCCATCAGCTCTACTTACTAGACTTCTTTCTCTGCCAGTTCCACTTCCACAAAATTGAAGGTTAAGCACCTCTATCAAAATAGAAGCATTCCAGTATGCACCACAGTACAAAGGTGAAGGGGGCAGGAGTGTAGTCATGATGAAGCAGCGCAGTATGTCACGCTTTTTTCAAGCAATACCATAATTTTAATCTCATGACTAAAATCTAAAAAAAAACAAAACAAAAAAAAAAAAACAAGACCACAAACTTCACGTCTGGTGAATGTTAAAACATGACTATTATTGAAATCGTTTTGATGCAATTGTGGCTGGTAGATGGGTTGGGTAATAAAATACATATAGGGAGCACATTCATATCCCTTTAACACGCTTTGACGAGTCACCTATCCCACATGGTAATATGATTCTTGAAAGTTTACCCAGATGCACTTTAGAAGTTTTCTTTAGTCATAAACAATTTCAGGGAACTGATACTTCCGTTACTGTACGTCACAGAAATTAATCTTTGCCATTGAAACTGGTGTATTATAAGAGACGATCAACTTTGAAACGCTTTTTAGTTTAAACTTCAAAAAGAAAAACTCACTGTTGTGATATACATATCAAAAACATTTATACCACTCCTCTTATTTAACCTCATTTCATTACTTTGTTTCTCATTGGAGTGCATGTTGCTCACCAAAAGATAAATTAACTGTACAAGTGATTAGTAACAGTAGGTTTAGTAATATGCTCAGAGTAGGATTACATTTGTTAACTAGAAAAGCTATTAACTATAAAATTGGAATAGCTGCTGAAGGAACATACCTTCCAAAAATTATAGGCTGGATGTAGGGCTGTTCGATATAACGATATATATCGGATGACGATATAGAAACGTCTATCGTTTCATTTTACGCTATCGTTTGTTTCGTGGTGTCGCAAAATAAACTGTTTACAGCAATATTTTTTTCATCGTTTTGATGGTCACTGTAGTGGTGGCTATATTAATTTCTTAAAGTTCTCTCTTTCTCTTATATTTAATATAACCTCACTACGGACGGACAATCGCCTGTTTTTATGGGTTGTCGTTAGCAACAACTACGGTAAAACCGTCGCATGTCCGCTTGTTTATTTTCCACATAAACCTTTCACAATAAAGCTCAAGATCCTGTTGAAACTTTTCAAAATAAACTGAATCACGTGGAAAAAGTATGCAGAGTATTGACGGATGAGAAGCGAAAAAAGAGTCGTCAGGTGCTAAAAAAGAAATACTTGTAATAAATACTCACAAAAACGGCGGCAGTTACAACCTATGTCTAAAAATGTGTAGTTTCATGCATCGGTTAAAACACTCGACTCCAGGTACACGACGCCCAGCTGGAAACACTTCACCTACCCGAGATTCACAGAATTTACAGAAAATATTAAATTTTTTGTGATTTATATCGTTATCGGGACGATAGATGTTTTATATCGGGATATGAGATTTTGGTCATATCGCACAGCCCTAGCTGGATGCCATTGCTACACTGATTACTAGAAAATGAAATCTTTTAAAATAAAAAGACAAGACACTGCCCACTGACCTCTCACAGGATCACAGAATAATGCATTTCCTACACTTAAAAAAACTGCGATCAACTTTGAAGGGATCAACTGCCAAGTTTTACAGGGTTTGGCTGCCATTTACCTTGTACGGGAAGAATGAAAGTATTTGATACAAAGCCAAAATAATGTAAAGTCCAGGGCTTGGAAGGCCTTTTTTTCCCTCTTTTTCTCTAAAAAAATCCCAGTGAATTACAGAGTATTGGGGCCACATTAAGAAAATACCATTTGAGAAAAAACAAAGCCTAAATGTGGAGATTAGAGCATGGCTGCTATACCCTCTACAAGGTGGATTAGAGAGTTAGTGAAATCATATTACAGAATCAGTTACACAAAATGTTCTTTCAGCACATAAACAAAAAGAAATCTCCACATTTTGACTTTTTTCCTGGAGACAATTTCATTTCTTCTTAAAATTTTGACTGTATTACCAAAACAATCATGTTTTATAATACTCTGTTTTTGGTAGCAAACTTTATTTACTATGACAAACAAAAAAGAAACTAAACCTACATGCAGTATTGGTATACCACTGAACATTGCTCAACCAGTAAGAAAACACCAAACTGTGTATTTGAGGGAAGAATCCAGGGCTTCAAACTGTAAAGCTAACACAAGTGGCTAAAAACAAAACTGATATATTCTGAACACACTCTGCACTGCAAGTGATCAGAAAGTGCAGAATCAACCAGGCCTCAAAGTACCTAAAGTAGCTAAATAGATCGCTACAAAATTACACAATGACCCCACATTTTTTCAATTTTCAGTATAAATAACATACTGCATATATATATCAGCCAGATTACAGCAATACTGTAGTACTGTTAGTCAATATGAGGCACGTCTGTAGTACGGTATACATGTGAATACATATTTAGTAACAATTGCTAGTAGAGATGCATCATGTTCAAGCAGGAAAAGAAGTGAAAACATAAATACACACCCACCTGATTAGCTACCACAGCATCCTGTGGATCATCTGGTTCTGCGGCTGCCAGTAAGGCTTGTAATGACAAGAGAACTGTCCTCAGTGTCATAGCTGCCGCCCTGAAACCACATACACGCTGTTTTTAAAGCAACCACTATTCACAGTACCTATACACCGTGGTCTCTAAATATTATGACTAAAAAATGCATTAAACAATCTTTTATTTAATCCTATTTATATCTAGTCATTTTCCCAAAAGCTTTGTGCTAGTGTTCTGATCATGTAGGAATTAGAAGCAACCTGCAGTTGGCCTTAAATTTCACAAAATATTTCATAATGGATGTCTGACAGATGGAGAATGTCAAGAATCTTGGAGCACATTTACTCACCACTGGTCTTTAAGAATGTCCAGACATATTGCACCTGTGACTGAGCTGATATTGGGATGCCAGATCTTCGTGATAAACCGAACCTGAGATGAGAAAAATGCAGAAGAAAAGCATTGCTGAATTCTTACAGTAAATGAGAACTTCTGAGGGGAATACTTTCAAGAGTATTTCATACTTTCATTAATAAGGAGGAGACATTGAGCCCTACCTTGGGTGGATTGAATGGATACGTCTCTGGGATTTTAATTTCTAGTTGATATCTACCTCCTGGAAGAAATTAAGGGGATATCATACAGAACAATTCAAGCATTTAAAGAGTTTGGCAGACTTCAGGATCAACCTTTTCTCAGTGATGATAAATATCACAAAAGTTATGCAGCCATGTATTCACGAGAGCCGGGAGCGTGTCCCCCAAAGCTCCTCACCTTCATATGGCGTGTCAGGTGGCCCTGCTATCTCTCCTTTAAGTTCTGTGAAGTTTTCGTCCACCAGATCCACCTTTATCTGGTTTTTGCTAGTCTGAAAGGTGGAAAACCAAATGTGCGTTATGGCTTAAGTAGAAAAGGAGAACGCAAGGTGTTAAGTCACCAAATACAAAACAAGACTATGCAGCACAAGTTAACACCCCCCACAGGCGTTAACCAAAGTTGATCAACTTGTTGCGCAAATCCTTTGGATTTAGATTTGATATACACACTAATCTAAATAGGGAAGAGCCTGTACAGGGTAAATGTGCAAAGAACACCTTCAATAAAACACGCGGACACCACCTTACACTCTTTGCTATGGCTATCCCGATTAGCTTTACCATCACAGAAGGCATGGTAAGCTACCGAGTACTGCTAGCAACAAGAAGTTGTGGATGATTTAATGCGGTCATGCTTTCAGATTGGAACAAAAGTTAATTTCTTGGCTTTATCTTCCACGCTGTGGTGTATTAATAACTATCGGCGAGGCTGCTAGCTCAAGCTAGCAGTTCGGTGATTAGCAATCTGACAGCTGAGCCAGCGACGCGTCACTCTCATTCAGCCCCCGCAGTCACGGAAAGAGGAAAGAAAAGAATTAAAGCCACAGCTTCGAGTGGCAAACATGACAACCCACCTCTTCACTTTTAAGCACTTCCTTGAATTCCCGTTTTATCCTCTGAACTGCGATGTTAGCCATGGCTCACCCGTGTTCCCGTCCGGCTTGGGCCTCGTCGCCGTCCGACCTGACTAACGTAAGCTAAAGCTAGCTTGCTCTGCCTACAGTACCTTTGCACGTTTTAAATACACTCTGAAAAAAATAACAACAGGAAGGCTGCTGGCCGCCGAGCGCCGTCAGTCCTCGCTATTTATACAAAGTTATAATTCGCCAAAATGTCTCAACGTCTGTCTGTCATCTCAAATGTATAAGAACACAATGGTTGGGGCTACTGAAAACATTTTAATACCAAACTGCATGCAGTCTGGAGGAGAGGGGTCATGTGATCAGTATTGCCATCCCGAATCCCTTCTGCTATTGGTTCATCGGCTCACAATGAATATATTAGGGTGTCCGTGGGGGGGTATGCATTTACGGTTACATTTAATCAGTAAAATGTGATAACTTCCTTTTAGTCAAAATTGACAACTCTGCTGTTGGTAACTGTTACTGTTAAAGCACCACATGCAGTATGAAAACTGCCTCTAACACATTACAGAAATGAGGAGGTGTTTTCATCTGATGATCAGAGCAAAGCTCTTATATGCATTTTGGTGACACAAACATATGCGTAGAAAAAGTGTAGAAAGAATAAAAAACAAAAATGAAACAACTAAAAGGCCACTGTGGCCATTCAGATGTGATCCTGCTCAGCTGTATTCTAATTCTGCTTTTAGAGTTAGTGGGAAGAAATCCTAAGGATATCAAATTGTGTCAGGAATTAGAATCTTTTAACATTTGGCTTGAGGAAAATAAGCTGTGACTTCATCTGAGGAAGACCGAAAATATTCTTTTTACTAATAACTCAAAACTTAACAAAGTTATAAACCAATCAGTCAAATGTAACTTGTTTGAAATGAGCCCAACTAATGGTCCAAAGTACCTAGGACCATAATTTATCAGAAACAAGATCGTTACATCTTTTATTTTTAAAAAATGTGATTTTTATATAGGAACATTAAAATATATATATATGTTTATTAATGAAAAGGAAAATGCTATGCTCCGTTTTGGTCAAATCAGACTTTCATCATGTCTTCAGAAAAGAGTCGAAACCCAGTTAAAATCAGATCAAAATTAACTAATATGTTATAGACTTAAATATCTGCATCAGCAAGCCTTTACAGACTAACATGGCTAAATGCTGTAATCAGGGTGGAATACTTATCTTTAATCGTCATGTATAATATTGTATATGTATGTATATGTATAATAACACCAAAAGTACCCCACTGTGCTTTTGTGACTTTTTTGTCAGTTAAACTGCACTGTGCAGCAATCAGACACAAACCCCATTCTGTAGCCACACTGCTTTATTACAGGACACACATGAGAAATATGCATGTTTTTTAAACAAATAACAGAGAAGTGTTTCATAGTGTTTCATCATACCTGCAAACAGTCACACTAGGGGGCATCATTGCCCCATGAACATCCAGTCTATGAAAAAAACATGTTATAATCAATGCCTTTGTTGTCTTATGAAAAGAAAGCCACTTTTATAAAACTGATTGGTGATTTGAGATCATGTTTTTATTAGATTTTATCGTTATGAGATGTTTTGCACTGGTGTGTTTTCTCATATTTGTTTATTATAAAACATAGAGCTCACGTAATCACTTATGTAAGGTTATAAAACACTGACACATGCCCTAGCTTCTCACTGCAACACTCATTAAATCTGTTGCCATTTTACAGTCTTTTAAATATGTAGAAACAATAAAACACAATAGCTTCACAAAAACAATTCTGAAAATATTGGGATGTTGTGTAAAATGTAAATAAAAACAGAATGCAATGATTTGGCAATATCCAATATTTAAACTGAGACACTTTACAATTTTGTGAAAATGCAACAAGTCCCAAAAAGTTGGGACAGTGACAAAAAAAGGCCGGAAAAAATAAGTGGTACCACTAAGAAACAGGTAGAGAAACATGATACAACTGTTTAACTTCATTGGCAACAGTTAAGTAACATGACTGGATATAAAAAGAACATCTTAGAGCAGTTTCTCAGAAGTAAAAATGGGTAGAAGTTCACCACTCTGGAAAAGAACTGTGACAACAAATTGTGGCACAATTTCAGAATATTTTTCCTCAAGGTAAAATATAGAAAGTTTTGAATATCTACTGATCTATGCTACATATCATCAAAAGATTCAGAAAATTTGGAGAAATCCCTATGTGCAAGAGACAAGACCCGTGATCTTCACATATCCAATAGTATTGTATTGTTGTCAGCACTCAGTTTAAAAAGCCTGGATCTCATATGGTATGGAAGTGTATTAGTGCGTATGGAAAAGTACCATCAAACAAGAAAGGTATATGCAGTTTTACGGCAACATATGATCCCGTCCAGATGACGTCAGGCCTTGCATATTTCAGCAAGACAATGCTAAACTTTAAACTGAATGATTTTCTAGTAGAAGACTCAGTGTAATAAACAGATCTGCCTGCAGTTTAGACCTTCCACCCAGCGGGATTGTAGCACATCTACAATCCTATATCAGACATGAATGGGACAATATTCCTCTCCTAAATGATGAACAGCTGGTCTCCTCAGTTTCTAGATCTTAATGGACTCTTACTAAAAGAAGAGTGGATGCTACACAGTGATAAACATGATGGTGTCCCAACTGTCTTGAGACATGTTGCTGGCTTCAAATTCAAAATAAGCTAATATTTTCCTCAAAATGGTACATCATCTCAGTTAAATATTTAATATATTTCCTGTGCTCTGCTGTGAATAAAATGTAGACTTATGAGATTTGCAAATCATTGCATTCTGCTTTTATTTACATTTTACACAACTAATCACACATTCGTCACATGAGCAGAAACAGACACAAATGAAGCGTACACAAGTCGTTGCCCTTCCCAGTCAGTGAGCCACAGGTTTTTTTATGACACACGAATGAGTCAGTCTTTCCTAGTGTTATCGCTTTAGACCAGGTGGACACAAACACACTCCTTCCTTTCTTCTGCTCCTGCTCAACCCAACTTTCACTTTTCCTCTACCACGTCTTTTGTTTCTTTTGGTGACTATGACAAAAACCACCAGCGCTGCCAGCATTGCAGCTGTTATTAGGAGGCACCCCCCAAAAACCAGCATTGCTTTGTTTGTGAACATCCATGCGCATATAGAGCAAGGCTCATGCAGCTCGCTAAACCTGCAGGGCTGCACTGAGTCATTGTTAGGGGATCCACTGAGAGCAATGATTTCTCTGTACACATTAATGGAGGCTTTGGCTTTGGATTGGTGTTGGGATGAGGTGAAGAGGCCATACTGTGGTACGTGTCGATCTTGGAGTTTCCACACGTAGAACCCGTGCAAGTTGACTCCATCGAGATGGTAAGCTGCACAGAAATAGAAATATAACAACAGAAAAGTAAGATGAATACTTTATCTAAAAAACGCAGCTTTTATTGTGTTAGAAAACTACACTGCTTCCATGTGCAAATACAGGTGAGTCATAAAGGGCAGTGCCATAAAGGGCAATATGGCCTTTATGGCACTGTTTTTCCTCGTCCCTCGTTTCTGTTTTTATGGTTTTCATGGTTTCTCAGTATATAAAGCTTTTTATAGTAGGAAGCAATAAGGTCATTAAGCCTGTATCACATGTGGAACTGTATCTCTGTCTCAACATCCTGAACACTGCAGACTCTATTTTGATTCTTGCCAAATATTGTTACACAACACATCCTGGACTGAGGACGAAAATTGTCTAAAATGTTTGCCCCACCTTTGAGTGCCTCCTGCAGGTAACTCCTTAGGTAGTGTTGCCTGAGTTTATCCTCAACAGGAGCCTGATCGTCAATTCCACTCCCGGTGACAATGATAGGTATAGCTCCATCATACCTCTGGCTAACCCACTTTAGCATCTTACGCAAGCCCCATGGCACAATAGCTTGCCGCAGGCTAGAAGAGGGCCATGTTGGATCAGAAAGAATCAGACAGTCATGATCAGGAGGTGGTTTCTGCTGAAAACTGTCCTGTGTGTGGGAACGCGGGGAAACCAAACGGGTAGTAAAATGGTTTAGTGCGATAAAACTCAAGGCCCCTCTCAGTTCCTCTCTCTCAGTCTCAGTAAAGTTAGGAAGAGGAGATCCAGGAAGGCCCATTACTCGAGCTCTCTCTTCTAGGTACGTTCTCATTTCTTGTGGGTAGTCCCCCATGTTGTGCTTCTCCTCACGTCTAGTCCCCAACAATGGGTCTAAGAAGCGACCAACTTCAAACAGAAGGAATCTTTCTGCTGCCACTGTGTGTGACTCCAGGAAGGGGTTAGCAGGTTTGGCCCAGTCAGCATGTAGTGCTAACGATACCAGTCCTTGCTGTTGACTGTAATGTTCCTTCTCATATAACCTCCAGGCTTTTGCATGAGCCAGAAGAAGGTTATGAGCTGCCAGATGCTTGTCTTCCCCACTCGAATAAACATCTACAAGTCTGTTTGGCTCATTAATGGTGATCCAGTTCTGAACCCAGGGACCTAGCTCCTGGTAACAAAGTGCTGCATATTCCTGAAAAGCGTTCACTGTGCTGTAATTGAGCCAACCACCTGAGGCATGCAGCGGCACAGGTAAACCCAGATTTGGAGATCGGTGTGTTGGGTAATAAATAACCACAAGAGCCTCGAGATCCCGCTTCTTGAGTTCGGTCACGATGCAGCGGTAATACCTTTGTAAAAGTCAAGAGTGTAGACACAGAGAGACTGATTCAGGCAAAGTAAGTGCGTATGAACTCGAAATTGCTCTGTCAATAGCCGGGGTGTGACTCAGGTAAAGTTACAGTTATAACATGAATTGTGTTATTTGAATTGTCACTGTGTGTGTGTGCATCTTTACCTCAGAGCTTCTGTGTTTACATTAGAGAGGTCTCCCTGGGGTAAAATCAGAGACCAGTTTAGAGCGAAGCGATAGTGAGATGCCCTTGTCGATTCCAGCAGGTTAAGATGATCACGGATAGCCAAATAGTCTGTGCACTGTGCTCGCCTGGTCTGGAGCTTCACCCCTGGGACCTGCTGCAACGATCCGTCACCTGTCAAGTTCCAACTGTACAAATAAGGGTCAGTAAACTGTGGGGAGAAAGGGTAGAAGTGGACCTACAAAAACAAAACAAAACAATACAATTAAAATGTGTTCTTTAGGCGTCTGGAGCATTATTGAACATCTTCCATAGCTGATAATCATAAAGTCTTGTTACCTGTAAAGTGGAGTCTGCAATACCCCAGTGAAATTTGCAGGGGAAATAGCCTTTCACCTCTTGCGAGGTTTCATCACTTGGGAAGCCATTATCATTAACTATTTCTCTGTAGTACTGAGCGGTGCTCTTGGGGCTCCTAGTTCTGTTTGGTTGGCTGAAGTCCACATAAAAAAGGCCTCGTCTAATACTATACCCATAATTCCACTCAAATCCATCCACTAAAGACCAGGCCATGTATCCAAACACCTGTACACCGTCAAGCTTAATGGCTATGAAAGAAAACAAAGTAATAATAGAGTGAGATAGACAAATGTTTGTGTCTCAATGACTTTATTGTCTAACTCATATTTATTTGTTCTTCCCAGCGTTCTGCTTACCTCGCAAGACTTGGTTGATAAAGCTTTTCATCAGATAGATGCCCACTGTGTCTTCCTTTCCTACAGTGGCTTCAGAGAACCAGCCTCCCTCAGCTACTAGGACACTTGGATTCCCATATTCCAGCTTTATCCAGCCCAGGAGTCGTCTTAGGTCTGGGGTTACCGTCTGCCCGTAGCTGATTACGCTCTGTCCCAAACGGAGGTTGTTAGGCCCAAAGGATAGAGCGAAAAAGTCAGCTGTCTTCTGCACCCAGAGCTTCTCTTCAAGGGTGAATGCAGGTAGAAGAGCCCCAAGCTTGGTTTTTAAAGAGACTGGGTAGTCCCCATCACCAAAGATGGGACTGGCAAACCAGCCCAGAGCTGCCTCTATTGACTCCTGACAGAGCTCAGCACTTGCATCAATGGCTTTGCCTCTTTGAGGTTCCACCCAGTGGGAGCCCAAAACAATGGACACTTTACCCTTTTGAGTTGTGCGGAAGTTGGCGTTGTAGGCATGCCATGCTTTAGCGTGAGCCTAGAAATAACAGCAGACACATTAGTGTGATGTTTTTAGTTTTGTTGGTTTTTTTCCTGAACATATTCACTGTAAAATAAACTTATTTGACTCAGCAAAATTTACTGTGTCTCTATGAAAAGCACAGGTATACATAACATAGTTGATTATGGATCAGGAGAGGGAAAATGAGAGGTAAGAGAGTAATTATGAAAACAATTACATATAAATGGTTATTTTATTTAAAATTTTTTTGGTTTTATTTGCTCACTGGGCGCTGCAGGTACACCATCTGTGCTTGTTTGCGTAAACTGAAAGTGATTATTAATGAGGCATGTCTCCCCGACTTCCTGACACACACCATTTCTCTCCAGTAGACAAGTGCTGATGTGGTGGACTTTGACCGCAGTGTCTCTTTAACTGTCGTGTTTATCACAAGCCAATCAATATAAATAAAATTGACGAGTCATCAAGGAGATAAAACAAAAAAAACAAAACAAAGCAAGCAGCAAGGTTTTGCACTTGTTTGCACTAGTTTTATATGCCATGACCAATTTGATTGTATTAAAATGAAATATCAGGGCTTTCTTGCTTCACTGTCCTCTGACCTAAAATCACTCGAGCAATATAAAGATTCACTGTCTATCGTAAAATGATAAAGCTGTGAGAGTTCAAAGTTTACACAGTTTGTGTATGTGTGTAACTGGAGATATTCTTCATATCGCTGGCGTTGCAACCAAAATAGATGAGGAACACGAAGAGTAAAAATTACATACTCGTGAAAAATTTGACAAAATCTGCTAGGTCCCCATGTGTAACTGACCTTTATCAGATTGTGTGCCACAGTAAGAGAGGTGGCAGGTCCCCCTTTTTCTCCAGGAGCATGCACTCCTGTCCCGTATCCCTGCACGGCCACCAGGTAGGGATTATGCATTGTGAGCCAATACCTAACACGACTCCCAAAAGTGTGGAAACAAAAAGTAGCATACTCCTCGAAAAGTTCCACCATAGTTTCGTTCTTCCAGCCTCCATAATCCTCTTGCAGCACCTGTGGCAGGTCCCAGTGATGGAGAGTGACGATGGGCTCAATTTTCTTTTCCAGAAGCCTCTCTATGAGGTAACTGTAATGCTTCACAGCAGCAGTATTGGGCTGACCTCGGGCATTTCCATCAGGAAAGAGTCTGGGCCAGGAGAGAGAAAAAGAGTATGACCTTACACCTAGATACTCCAATGCTTTCACATCTTCTTCCCATCTGTTGTAGCTGTCACTTGCCACATTGGCAGCCTCTCTGTCCAAGCTGCCACTGACAGAGGAGTGGGTGAAACTGTCCCAAATTGAGGCACCTTTCCCATTCTGGTTCCAGGCTCCTTCTGTCTGGAAAGCAGAAGTTCCAGAGCCCCAAAGGAAGCCTAGAGGGAAGGTGTCATGTAGGAAAGATTGCCCTTTGAGGGTGGGATCCGGTTTGGGCTGCTGCCAAATATCCCTGCTCTTCCCAAGAGAGCAGGTTGCCTTGTTCCAAGAATATAAGGAAAACAGGAGAGAAGACAAGAGGAAGTGACATTTGGGATGGTTCAGCATACTGAAGGTTTCTACCTTGATTCCAAAATCCACCTTAATGAGACAGCTGATGTCAGTCCGTCAGCGCGCGTTTGAAAATAATGCATTCCCTTATGACTGATAAGAGATCCATAATGTGGGTGAAGAAGAGGCTGAAGTGATCAAAGCGAGCAGAGAGGAACATTTGAAGCTTCGAGGTTTTGTACTCTCCATCTGACACCCTGCGTCCCTATCTTTCACTCCCAGTGTACTTCTGCTCCCACTCAACCCCTCCCTACCACGTAATGTTCACACATACAAAGGTTGACTCATGTCCTCACATGCTTGTTTTACTACCGAGGCCATTCCGGCTGATTAATTTAACCTGTCCTTCAAAAAGCGCTTGATTATTCTTGGATCTCAGCCAAATTAATAAAAAAGAAAGAGTCATAATTCAACACAGCTAATAAAGATAATAGTGAGCTATCTTTCCAAGGGTGTATAGAGACTGACTCAGAGCTCACAGGCACATGCTGATTGCTGTAAAGAACATTTGTGTCAATAATTAGCTTGTACTCTGATCTTAGCTTCATAAGTAAGACTTACTGCACATTACAAACACACACACTGTATTTTGTAATCACTTGCGTTAGAGGATTTCAGCTTTCTAACAAATCAGCAACGGCACATTTTGACACATTTATTAAATAAGAGGTAATCTTACACTGTGACGCTGAAAAAACAGGCTGTTTTCTGTTTTGTTACAGCCAGAAGCTTCTAATCGAATCAGCAGTGTTCTTTTAGGATTTGATCAAACTGTGCCAGGTGAGATTAGTGACACTGGCTTATAAGACAATATTCAATTAAGCTCCACTTGCTGTATGCGTAGCAGTCGCTGACCCAAGGCAAGATTAGCACTGCCAGGCTAGAAACACTGCTGGGAAGAAGGTTCATGCATATGTGTGTGTGTGTGTGTGTGTGTGTGTGTGTGTGCGTGCGTGCGTGCGTGTGTGTGTGTGTGTCTGTCTGTCTGTACATACACATAGCTTCCCTATCACAATAAAAAGCCATTTTAAAAGAAACCCTTTCTCATCATCCTTCATTAACACAGTGTCTAGAGTAAACAACACAGTGGACCTGAAGCCACTCTGCCTCAAGGCATTAGTGCGATAAGTCAATTGAGTTGGAAAATGTTCATGTACTACCCAGGTGACCTCAGTGTGGTCGCTATGATACAAGAGAGCTACCTCAGAAACACTGTAGTTTAGCCTTCTCATTCATACTTTTCACAACATAGTAGAACAAACTAAAGATACAGTATAATCATGGCATTGCTTAGTAAAGGCCCATTTCATTGATTTTTAGAATATTTTAAAATCAGTTCATGTTTTTCAAACTACAGTTTTTCAAACAAAAAACAAAACAAAACAAAATCTGAAGTATTAGTTTGCTTAAAACAATAAAGTAAACTAAATCCAAGGAACTGATTTCATTACTTTCACTAGCTCTGCTTATTTATACATTTTCATCACAGTTTCCTTCTATAAAATACACTGTTACATAAAAAGGGAAGTGAAAAGAGGATGTTGAAGTGAGAAAAGCATAAGTAGTCTGGGAATTGCTTTCATTTCTATGCCTGTTTCCGCTCAGCTTCATGTTGGTTTTACTGTAACTTAAAAACTATTAGCAGCTACTGCTGGAGCAGTGCTGACGCATGACTTTTGGTCACATTTAATCCAAATTTTATTTGGTGGTATACCTTTCTCGATCAGTCAGTTTTGTCTTACTGATTTCCTTTTTTCCCCATATCCAGAGATTTGGAACCATTGTGACTCTGATGTTTTTGTACTTGAGACTTAAAAACGTGACCATCAGACCACAACACAGGTTAGTGCTCTTTTTTATCTGTCTATGAACTAAATGGTGTTTTCCAGATTGGTTTTTTTATTGTGGTTTTGGATTTATTTTTTTTTAATATTTAGATTACGTGAGTCAAGACAAACAGACTTAAGTGAAAGTAGTCTAAAATATGATGATGAAAATGGCAAATTCAAATGTCTGCTAAAAGTTTTGGTGGGATTTATGAATGCAAAAATAATCGTAAACTCATACCATAATAACAACCACATTGCACAATACATATCTGTTTTGCATTTTAAGTTTACAGTGCATTATGATTAATACTATCTAATCAGTTTTTCATTAAAATGGCAGTATTTTATATTTATGACAGTATTAACATTCCCACAGTTTTTTCGAATTTTAGAAAAAGCTGTTTTTCTAAATGTCTATTTGTGTTTCTTTGTTGTCCCCAACACACACACACACACATATATATATATATATATATATATATATATATATATGTGTGTGTGTGTGTGTGTGTGTGTGTGTGTGTGTGTGTGTGTGTGTGTGTGTAGGTGTGTGTGTGTGTGTGTATGTATATGTATATGTATATATATGTATATGTATATGTATATGTATATATAAGATTCCAACAAAAGATTCCAACAAAACTGACACCAAGAAAAAAAACACGGGAATTAAAGAAAACAGAGCAACAATTCCATGATAAGCACACAGCAAGCCACATTCACAAAGGAAAAACTCAATTTCAGAAAAAACGGTAAACCAAACCAATTAGAATTAAAACAGTTCAGAAAAATTAAAAGTAAGTCGGATCTTAAAGAAAGTAACCAGTGTTGTTCCATGTAAGTTCCTTTCAAAATAATGTTTTCACATCACTCTGGCCTCTTCCTTAAATTTCTTTCATCTTTCTGCTCAGCCAAATTTCTTTTTAGCCTTGATGCTTTTAATACACATGTATGGCATATTTTTAGTATACTGACTAAAATCAAAAAGTGTTACATAAACTATTTAAAAAAAAACAAACAAAAAAAACCCATAAAACCCAGTAATATTCCAGCAGCAGAAAAATAGCGCACAATAACTGAAATTTGTCATCATGTAAAAACACAAAAATTGTCTATAATTAAAATACCCAAAAAAGTCCATATTTTTTGCATTGTATTACATTAAAATACAGTTCTTTTAGGTGTAAACGGAGATTAAATAATATTAGAAATATACAGAAAATGTTATTGTAATTACATTACAGATCTCATCAAGTACATACTGATGGATGTGAATATTGAAAGAGTTGAGCTAAATAAAACACTAACTTTACTTTGTGTAATAATTTCATAATACTGCTGTAATGAAATACTAATACAGAAAAGTTCTAACAATTTGTAAAAGTAAATGTAGTGAGTTAGATTGGGTGGATGTTGGTTCAAACATGCTTTCTGTGAATGCAGCATGAACATTAACCTCTCCTTTAGCTGTTAATCAGATGTTGGTTATAAGGAACAACTGTAGTCTACTCCTGAGCTCTAGCTATTTGCACTCATTCCTGTTCCTGTGGCAAAGATCACAGCCTGTTGTTAAGTATTGCAGACCGGATTCATTTCCCCTGGCAACTGGTTAATATGTATAACTATTAAAGGGTAAGTAGGATCCTCATGGGTTATCTATCATAGGGTGGACCCTGGATGACTGTTTTCCCTCTCTTGTTACAGGCCTACACACTGCTGCTGTCTTGTTGTAGCCTTGTTGTTGCTTTGCTGTCATTTATGGACTGGCATTGACTGGTTCATTGTTTTATGGTATTTTCATCTTAACTGTTTGTTATATTGTAATTATGCTTTTAAAAGGAGTTGCAGTTTAGAGTGTGTGTATTTGTTCTTGTCTCCTTTATATCTTATTTCCTGAGTTGTTTGGTGATTTGTATGCCACAATTTTTAGGTTCTTTTATTTTGCTTTAGTGGCGGCACAGTCGCTTGTTGTGGGGGCTAGGCACGTGTGGTAAAATTCCCTCAGATGCATGTGAATGTACACACCGGGAAATGGGTATAACGCACCATTTAACGGTTTGGTATTGCCAGCCCTGCAACCTAAGAAGTTCTTTTTTTTGCAGCTCTGTGCTTTTAGTAGTTTTTTCTTAAAAGCTTTGTGTGTGGTAGAGGGGATACCAGGGGAGAGGTTATTACATGAGGGAAGCAGGACAGGACAGGACTGAGCCTCAGGACCTATCTCTTTGTACAAGAAGGAACAGAATAAATGCTGGCAGCCTTTTAGTGGGACTCGTGCTCACAGTACCGCACCATGCAAATCATCTGACATTCTCCAAAGAATATCAGAATCAGACTAGCATCCAGTTCTCCTTAAAGATGAGAAAATACTCACATAATTTCAGGGAAGATGGCTGCAAGCCACCTGCTGAAAGTGTTCTTCTCTATATCATCTTGTGCTAGGATTTATCTTCAAGAAGCATCTTTTGAATTAAATACAAAAAACAAACAAAAAAACAATTAGTAGTTAGTAAGTAAATATTGACTTTAATTACATTGATACTGACATTAATATAATTTTTTTAATATATCACCAAGCAAAACAGTGAGAGTTGCAAAGTTTTTGTAGAGTTATTCTTGCACTAGAGTAGTATGTAAAGAGTTTAGGTTAAGTGGTAAGTCTAAATTAATTATATTGTGTAACAGCGTGAGCATTTGCATATGCATGTGTGATCTGTCATGAAGCATCGAGTGAGAGGCATGGAAATGCAGTACTTCAACTGAAAGTGAAAACTACAATTTAATTAGGATGTATGCGGAATATCCACAGGGGAAAAAATACAAACATCTGGAGAACAGGGAGCACATGAGTGGAGGTTAAAGAATGACCTGAACATGAACAAAGGAAATGATACAAAGGAAGCAAAACTAAATGCAAGACACAGGAGAGAAATGACTACCCCACAAAAAACAAAAACAAACAGGAAGTGAGAATCATTTGAAACAGGAATACGCAGAGATTATAACAATACGTAATAATAATGATAACAATTAACACCAAAGGGCCTCATGGAGAGTGAAAAACACTGAGGGAAGAACCTGAAGTCTATTATCAAGACGACATTAACTACAGTACTTATCTTGTCATATTTATCTGTAAAGTATCCCTGCATCATTCATCATTTTATATATGTTTTCTCTGTTAATACTGTCCAGATGTGTATAGTGCAGCAGAACTGTGCAATTAAAATGTTTTAATTTGAGATGTAACATTGATTTCTAACACTCTACTGAGGTTTCAGTTTCCAATTCTTCTGCATTATTCAGTTGATAAAAACCTAATTTGTGCATTTATCAATTTGTCTACCCTAATTAAAAACGTAAACTGTTTAATTAAGTTCAAAGGCATTGCACACTGAACTTTTAAAATTATTACATCAAATCCACACCTCTCTACAGCAATTACTGAGCATTGTAACCACCACAAAGGTAGAATTTATTGTAGGACTTTTGAACATTTATTTTTGATGTATCCAACAGTCTGACAACTGATGGTAAAAATAAATAATATTATGAAGGCTAATACCTATATCTTTTATTTAGGCAACAATGAGGGTCACAGCAGCCATACTCTGGACAGCAGCCATGTTGGTGGGACTTCAGAAGAGCGCTTCATCACCTGACAACTTTGTAGACCGATCATCCCAAAACCTCTCCTCTGTCCCAACTGACCTGCCACAGACGACTGAGTTTTTAGACCTCTCCCGCAACTACATACGTCAGCTTCACAATGGAGACTTTGAAAAGACCACTCACCTTAGGTTCCTGAATGTGTCATGGAACGATTTGCAGGAGATCGATCCACAGACTTTTCTTGACACGCCTCTCCTGGAACATCTGGACCTGTCGCACAACAATCTCAAGAACCTCTCAAGTCAACAATACCTGCTACACACAGTGAACCTCCTGGTACTAAACTTGGCCTTTAACAGATTTCTTACCATGACATTGGGGAGTGAGTTCAGCTCTCTTGTAAAACTGGAGAGATTAACAGTTGGAGCAAAAAACATCAGTGTGGGTGACTTCAAGAACATTGCTAAAGTGAAACTACACACATTGACGTTATTACTTGAGGATGAACTTTATTATGAAGCAGGCAGCCTGGAGGATGTTCATGCTCAAAGGCTGCAGATAGCCTTCGGACATAATCAGAAAATTGACTGTAATCTGACTGCTGATGCTCTGTCCCTGTTTGCTGAAGTGGAGATGATGAATATGAAAGATGGCTACAAAGACCTAAGTAAGCAGCTAAGAGAGACAGTGAAAATCCGCACGACAAGTTTTTATCTCACCAACATAACAATTAAATGGCGAGACTTAACCGAATATGTAAATGTGGCTCTAAATACAACTTTGAAACATCTTGATGCCTCTGATGTGCACATAATGCAGCCTCCTCGAGATGAAACAGAAGTGGTCAAAACATCACAGGTGATTTCTTTCACAGCCAGCCAGGCAGTGGTAACAAGTTTTTTCTTCTCACAGGAGGCTTTATACAACTTTTTCATCAGCATGCCAGTGGAGAGTGTTGCGATTACTGACACACCAATAATACACATGACCTGTCCCAAGTCACAGAGTCCAATACGCCAGCTGGATTTTTCTAATTGTGCTATGTCTGACACCATCTTCTCAAGTGTGGTGGATGATAAATTTGTAGAATGTCAGAACCTGCGTAACCTGAAGAACTTGACTCTGGTAGGCAACAGTCTTAAAAAACTTGAGTTACTGAGCAATCGTTTTCAATATATGTCGTCCCTGCAACATCTGGACCTCAGCGTCAACTCCATAGGGTATGACCAGTCATCACATTGCACCTGGCCGCCAAGCATCACCAATATAAATCTGTCTTCTAATAGTTTGACTGACTCGGTTTTTCAATGTCTACCAAATGGGACACAGATACTGGACCTCCAGAACAACCAGATTTCTGTGGTTCCGCAATCCATCTTCAATCTGAGAAACCTTTCAACTCTGAATCTAAATGCTAACCGGCTGCGGGAGCTGCCAGGTTGTGGCACTTTCCCCACACTCCACAAGCTTCTGCTCGGGTCAAATTCTCTCCATGCCCCATCTGTGAACATATTGGAAAGCTGTCCCGAACTGCGTACCCTAGATGTCAGTTTTAACCCCTTCACCTGTACCTGCACTCTCAGAAGTTTCATAAAGCTCGCTATCAAGTCTGAAAAGAACAACAGCCAATCAGGAATTGAGCTGCTGAATTGGCCACAAGGCTATTACTGCACATACCCCGAGGATGTTAGAAACTCAACTTTAAGAGACATCTCGATCCCAGAGGTTTCCTGCAGCATTGGCCTTCTAGTGGTTGCAATTTTGGTCCCAGCAGGGACACTGATTATTTCCGTTGTGATTCTGTGTCACTGTTTGGATGTTCCCTGGTACATGGGCATGATCTGGCAGTGGACAAGAGCCAAACATCGTGCAAGAATGCAACAAGCTCGGCCCGAGGATCTGGTGGGCCTGGAGTTCCACGCATTTGTGTCTTATAGCCAGCACGATGTTGACTGGGTGCGCAATTCCCTTCTTCCCAACCTCGAAGGCCCCGCAGGAGGGCTTAGAATCTGTCATCACGAGAAACATTTTGTGCCGGGAAAGACGATCATTGAGAACATCATCAGCTGTGTGGAGAAATGCAGGCGCTCTGTGTTTGTCCTCTCTGCTCACTTTGTCAAGAGCGAGTGGTGTCATTACGAGCTCTACTTCGCCACCCACCAACGTCTCACTCTGGGCTCAGACAGCATTGTGCTGGTACTGCTTGAGCCTCTGCCTCAATACCTAATCCCATCAAAGTACTACCAGCTGAAGTCCATGATGAACCGCCACACATATCTGGAGTGGCCTCAAGACAAAGCAAAACAAAGGTTATTCTGGGCTAACCTCAGAGCTGCCCTACAGACTGACCTGCCAAATGCTCCAGTCACACAAGTACAGGAGCATTGGGCAGAGGAAAGACTTGAAGAGGGACAGAGGTTAATAGGGTAAAAAGAGGCAACAAAAGCATTTGGATACACTGGAAATACATCGTAGCTACCCTGAATCTTTAAAGACATGGTCACCTAATACCCATCTATTCCATCTATTCCTCTTATCCAACTCAGGTTTACCCTATATCCCAGCTGAAATAGGGTGAGATGCTGGGTACAGGTCACTAGCCTGTCACAGGACTAACACATAGAGATAGACAATCATTCGTACTCACAAACACAATTTAGATTCACCATTTAACCCCAATAACTGCCTGTCTTTGGACTGTGTGAGGAAGCTGGAATACCCAGAGAGAACCTATGCAGACACAGGTAGAAAAAGTAAGCACCACACAGGAAGGCACCAGTCAGATGGTTGATTTGAACCCAGAACCTTTCTGTGAGGCAACAGTGTTCACCACCATGCCACTCTTCTAGGTAGCATGAAATAAAAGAAGAAATAATAACATAAAAAAAGGTAAAAAAAAAAAAAATGCTAGGTTTTTTTTTTTAGTCAATGAAGCTCTGACATGATATACATAAATTATGAAATGTTTTATTAGCAGCAAGTTGTCTGCCAATTGGAAAGCTGGTGGTTTGATGCTTGGCTGTCAATTTGTGCTTGTTTGGATTCAATAAATCATGCCAAAGTATCATTCTGCAAGATACTGAACCGCAATGCATTCACTGGAGTGTGAGTGAATGTTAGATTATATGGATGTGTGCATGTGTTGTACTAAGTGCTTTGAGTGCTCAAGCAGAGTAGAAAATTGCTATATAAAGCAGTTCATTTAAATATTGGTAAGTTGTAACTGATATCATGTTTTTAAATAATGCACTCAGTATATTATTCTCTATACTGTTCTTTATTAGTAAATATATGTTACACAATGAGAAGGAATTCAGCCGGGTCTAATGAGGTTAGGACATAACCTGAGTCTGTATATGTTGATAAAATCATCTGTTGATTTGTGCTGATTTGGATTCAACAAATCAGTATTGAAATTGTCAAAGATAAACATTATTTTGGGGGTGTTTTTGGTAAAATTTTATTCCAGGTCTTTCTTCCAACTATTAAATGCAACTACACTAGAGCCTGTTGTTCTACAAATTACAATAACATTTTTCTTTTTTCATATAAGAATTTCAGTTGTGACACATTTCAAATGATATAGCTATTGTATTAAAATATGTGCAAAGTGACTGAGGTAATGTTTGATGTTGTGAAAGTTGGCCTACGGGCTTCTGTTGTTATTAAAGTGTAAAAGTGTGAAGTATTGAAAATGTATCTTGTGTCCTGATGGTGCTATTAAACTGGTCGTCCAGGGAGTAATAAAAACAGATTTTAATGTTGAAGAAAGAGTTATTATCAGGGTCAATGTCATTTTGCAGTTCCTGCTGTGCAGTGTATTTGAAACTAATCAGTTCCAGACCATGTTGTGAAATATCTGATTGTCTGATTGACAATTAAAGTTTGTCTGTTGATTTTGGTGTACTGCTGCGGGGATGGCAGGGATAAATATCAGTTTATCATAACACAAATAGGCAACGTCCTTGTCGCTCTCACAGCTTTCATCTAAAGTCTTCATTTATGTTTATTTTAGTTCCTTTGAGTGGGAGACATTGGAGAATGGCTGTTCTGTCATTGTACCCCAGGCGTTTCACCACTATGAGCCTTGAGCTTTGACTGCCAGGCTTCCTTGTGCAATCGGCCCTCTCCATCTCGATCTCCAGCGGGAGTTGTAGCTTTTCCGACAGAAATTTCTTCTCTGATTCGACCCAGATCTCTCTCTCTCTTTCTTTCTCTCTCTCTCTCTCTCTCTCTCTCTCTCTCTCACACACACACACACACACACACACACACTGATTGATCTTTGAAAGAACTAAAACTTTCTTGTGCAGGTGTACCATCGTTCAAGGTCCAAACAATTTCAGGCACAACCATCAAGGCCCTGACTAATAGTAGTATTCAGAGACTCTAAATCCACTGCAGATGAGAGGACCCGCAGTTTTCTCTAGACTGAAATCATGAGTCCACTTTTCTCCACTGAACAGCCTGTAGAGCTGATTTTTTTCATTTCCCCAGTAAGGCAAAATTAAGTAGGTGAGGAGGTATCTGGAAAAGATGGGGAGGAATACAACCCAAAGAATCACGCATCTTCTGACAAAAAAAACCCCTCAAGTTGAATGAGAAACTTTTGTTGTCAAAAATGGCAAGATAACATGGTCATCATGATATATTAACCAGGGCAGGATGGCAGCACAAAGATGCAACAAAAATGACTCTTTTCTGGTACCAAGGAAAGTTGTTGAGTATATCCTTAACTTTTCAGTTGCTAAACGCTACTGTCAGTTGCTGTTGGCCAGCGTTAATGAAACTGTCTTTGAAGTTCACATTAGACTTTAACACTTGAATGAATGAATAAACTCTCATAGAATGTTAAAATGTAATCAATTGGTTAAATTTACATTTGACACAATTCAAATATTAGAAAATAAGTGAATGCTTACCTGATGTATTCACAGAAGAGCTCTCTGGGGTGCAGTTATGTCGACTAATACAGGATTGCCTCCCTTTCTGACACAAATGATTATTAAACAGATGGGATGTATCACTTTGAGAGAGATGCAATGGAATAGTCCAAATGATATCAACTATGATTTCCCTGTCAACTATAAAGCCACGACTTTATAATTTTCTGTTCAACTATAAATCCAACTCATTTCAATGTAATTTCCTGGTCAACCATAGATCAATGAATTTTTAATAATGGACGGATGGAGTGCACCACTTTGAGAGGGATGTATGGGCTGGGGTCCCCTTGGGGGGTGGGGTGCCCTCGGACCTCTGGGGCTGGGGCTCAGTCCACTTTGGCGCGACCGGCTGCCGGCAGAGCCTGTGGGCTCACCACCACAGCCCCCTGTGGCTCCTGCACCATGGCTGCTAGGTGACCCCACGTCTGGGGCTCTCCTAAGCTCTCCTGTACATTGGTACAGAGTGGACCAATCCCCAAGCCCAGAGGCCTGAGGTCTGAGGGTCCCCCACCTCCCGGAAGGGGCCCAACTGGGCCAGGCCGCACCAGGTAGCCACCGGGAGTGAGCCGGTACATACCTGAGCACCCGGCCCCGGACACCCAGTACCACCAATGCACCAATGTCCGAGGGCATCAGCCAACGACAGATAGTGTGGTGGGGGAGATAGGCCACACCTGGGAGGGCCTGAGATGTTCCCAGAGAGGTGGAGTCTAAGACTTGACCTGACATATAGACACAGACAAACAGGCACACACAGACATAAGCGTACATTCCCACTCTCATGCGCACATATACAAATACTTGTCACTCGCCAAACGTGGAGACACACATAAATGGACACTGTACACACACTCACAATCCCTAAACATACTCTATACCCTAGGTCCAGGCACCTTCACCCTCAAAGGGGTGATGGTACCTAGACCCAGGAGATGGTATCCTGTTCCCTGGGGCGGAGACAAGCAGACCGACCCCGCCCCCAGCAGCAGGGAGGCCCGCATCCAGACCCCAATCAGATGGCCAACTCCTCCATACAGCCCCCTGCCCCGATGGTAAACAGAGAATGGGGTGTGAATAGAATAGAATAGAATAGAATAGAATAAACCTTTATTATCCCACGGATGAGAAATTTCAGTGTTACAGAGCTCTTACAGCAAAGGAAAATAAAATATAAAAGGAAGACACAAGGTGGTCCTATAAACATAAGCAACCGAAGTTTGTATATACAGGTATATACAGGTAGCAATGTACAGAATATGTATAGAAAAATTGAAAAATTGTACGGAGATATGTATAAAATGTACAGGGTTATGAATAAAATGTACAGAGCTATGTAAAAAATGTACGGTAAACAAACAAGCTGGTGAGTAAGATGACCAAAAGAATGTTAAGCTGCATTATAGAGTCTGACAGCTGCTGGTAAGAATGACCTGCGGTAGCGCTCCTTCCTACTCTGTGGGTGTAAAAGTCTACTGCTGAGCGAGCTGCTCAGTGCTCGTACAATCTCATGCAGGGGGTGGGAGGTGTTGTCCATGATGGATGTTAGCTTAGAAAACATCCTCTCCTCCCCAACCTACTCGATGGACTTGAGTGGACAGTCCAGGACAGAGCTGGCCCTCCTGACCAGTTTGTTAAGTTTCCCCCAGCCCTCTCTGCCATTCCACCACTCGAGCAGACCACAGCATAGAAAATAGCAGAAGCCACCACAGTGTCGTAAAATGTCCTCAGGAGTGTCCTGTTCACCCTGAAGGATCTCAGCCGCCGTAGCAGGTGGAGACGACTTAAACCCTTTTTGTAAAGTGCATTTGTGTTTGTGGACCAGTCCAGTTTGTAGTTGAGGTGAACACCCAGGTATTTGTACTCCTCCACCGTTTCAATGTCCAAACCCTGGATGTTCACTGGTGTAATAGGGGGTGGCTTCTTGCTGAAGTCAATCACCAGCTCCTTCGTCTTGCTGGCATTGATGCGAAGATCTGTTCTGTTCGCACCAGTTGACAAAGTCATTGATGACCCCCCTGTATTCCAGTTCATTTCCCTCTGACACCTGACCCACAATGGCGGTGTCATCTGAGAACTTCTGGAGATGGCAAGTGTCTGTGTTATAACTGAAGTCCGCGGTGTACAGGGTGAAGAGGAAAGGGGCGAGTACTGTTCCTTGTGGGGCCCCCGTGCTACAGACTACCACCTCAGAAACACAGTCCCGCAGCCTCACATACTGGGGTCTACTGGTGAGGTAGTCAATAATCCACAAGGACAGCTGATGGTCCACTCCCGCTCCCTGGATCTTCTCCCTTAGCACTGAGGGTTGGATTGTATTGAAGGCACTGGAGAAATCAAAAAACATGACTCAGTGTGCACCTGCTCTCCAGATGAGAGAAGGCCCAATGCAGCAGGTAGGTGACAGCGTCATCCACCCCGATGTTCGGCTGGTAGGTAAACTGCAGCGGGTCTAGATCTCTCCCGACTAGTGGGCGAAGGTGGTGTAGTATGATACTCTCCATGGTCTTAATCAGGTGTGAAGTCAGGGCAACGGGTCTTATAAACAGGGCATTTGCATAATGACTGAAACCAGCCCACTGAAGGAACAATGGGCTGGGAGGTCAGATTGGGGAAACCTGCAGTAAGCTGAGACTGAAGAAGTCACTTGGATGAGTGATGAAACCTTTCTCCCACTGAAAAAGCTACGTCCAGATTAACAGAATCAACTTTTGGAGATTTACTTACCTGGATGATTGAGAATGCATCAAGACAATTATTTTGAAATAACTAAAGAAAATAACACATTTTAACAATTAGAAAATACGGTATTATAATGAAATAAAACATTATGGCAGGGTTATTTTTGTCAGTCACACATCTCTAACCTTTAGAGACACCTGACTCTCCGTGGCCAAACAGAAATCCTCCTTGAGTCTTGATAATTCATCAAGTCACTGTGTGGTCTGTGGAGGAGGAAAAGGATTAAAAAAAATACATGCAATAAATTAAAACATAGACATGGTCAGAAATCTGGTTTTATGAGCTGGCTTAAAATAAACGGAGGCTTAAATTTATATGGCCTATGCAGTAAAAGTACGTCATAGATACTGCAGGATCCAATTTCCTTACACACACACATAATTAGCAAAACGTAATGTTTTTAAATTAAAAAAAGAAAAATATGGCATCATGATAATGAAACCCACATGAAACATGTTCACATATCAAATGAAATCAAGTGTTATGAAAAGGCAAAATAACTACATTTGCTGTACAAAGACAGCCAGTTTTCTGTTCTCTTATATCCAGAAGCTGCTATAACCGAATCAGCGGTGTTCTTTTAGAATTTGATCAAACTGTTCCAGGTGAGATTAGTGACACTGGCTTATAAGATGATATTCAATTGAGCTCCTATTGCTTTTTGCGTAGCAGTCGCTGACCCAAGGCAAGAATGGCACTGCCAGAGTAAAAACATTGCTCGGAAGTGGGTTAATGCGAGTGTGTGTCTGTTCATCTGTCTGCACACACACATAGCTTCCCCATCACAATAAAAAGCATGTTAAAAACCAAACAAACAAACAAAAATGTGTCTAGAGACCAGGATCAAAACCCTCCTCAAGGCAATAATATACACTAAATCCAATTTCAGGACTTTATCTCCATTTTTTTTATACATTATCGTATAAGTTTCTCTCCATAAAATGCACTGTTGCATAAAAAGGGAAGTTAAAGAGGATGAAGAGCCTGGGAACTTATTTTTATTTCTGTGCCTGTTTTTGCTCAGCTTCATGGGTTTTTTTTTACTGTAACTTAGAAACTAATATTAGCAACTGTTGACTCAGTGCTGATGCTTGCCTTTTGGTCACATTTGAGCCAGACTTTATTTGCTGCTACATGTTCCTCTATCAGTCAGTTTTCTTTGACTGATTTCCATTTCTTTTCCCATATAGAGATTTTGAACAATTGTGACTCTGATATTTTTGGTACTTGAGACTTCAAAACGTGACCATCAGACGGCAACACAGGTTAGTGGACTCTTATCCATCTTTAAATAAAATTGTGTTTTCCTTTGAATTAATGTGAATGTGGTTTTGGATTTTATTTATTTTAAGATTTAGATTAAAATAAATAAAATCAAATTCTGGGCAGAATCGACCCAGTAAAGACACCAATCCATCACACTGGATGGCTCTGTGAAATGTCAGCTGTATAAAGACCTCCACCATGGTACTTCACACTACACCAGAGTCATTAACTGATAGATCAACAAATAAATGGGAGAAAAGTTCTTATTTTTTCATTATCTACTACAGACAATCCTGAAAAAGGGACATCTGTCAATAAACAAAAATTTTGTTTACATGACATCTGACCAATGAGCTACTAGAACCATTTATTTAATTTTACACATTTATTTATTCATGACAGACACATGATGATGATTTCCAACCCTCTGCAGAGGTTTTGGCTACCAAATTTTTGTTATCACTCAGATGATAAAACCTGATTTTTGCTTTTATCAGTCCTGTCTTATTTAAACAAGTTTAGAAAGGATACTGTTACACACACTGCTTCCTTTAAAGTGATCGTTAAGTCAATTCCTTACTTCTCCTCAGCAGTTTCTGAGAATTGTAGCCACCAAAAAGGTAGACAGCTTTTATCTTAAACAAAAACTACTCCAAGAGTGCAAACCCCCACCAAGGCAGCTCACTCTCTGGGTAGTTTCTTACTTTTAAGGAAATAATATTGTGTTTTGTATATATTTGTTTCGTTTGAAACCCATTTTAATATACCTGACATTTTTTTGAGTATAATAATTTTTTCTTATTTGTATTCATGTAGGTGCAGCACATGTGTGGCATTTATTTTTGTTGTTTATTAAAATTCATTTAAATGTTTAGTGATAAAGTTAGTTATTTGCAAATGACTGGACACAAATCACTTAATCCTATTATATGACATTATACTACAGTATATATATCTCACTAACTTGACTCCAAATGTTATTATTATATGCATCTTGGAGTCAATGCTGTATTGACTCCAAAACTCTTGAAAAGAAAGGCAGATGTAAATGTGAGATCAGAGGTCAAATTTGCAATGATATTTGGATGCAAACTATAATGTGATTGTTAAAATCCCACAATATCAGTATCTTTCCCTAAATGTTGGCAACACGAACAAAAGCAGTAGAATATTAAACATAGTTTTAAGCATATCTTCTGACTTCTTCACATCCAAGGTAACGTGATATTTAGAATCCCTTTTTTTCCCCCATTTTTGATCAATATTATTAATTATTATTAAGTTGACCTTGATAACCCTGGTGAATGTAACCAAATTTTAATGGATTGTTAACATGACTCCACTCTATAAACCTACAAACCTTTATCAGAATTTATTCAAAACATTTTGAGCTATTGTATCTACAGACAGAATGACACACAGACAAATGCTACCCGTTTAATGGCTATATTTTCTTATACAGGCTACAATGAGGGTCACAGCAGCCGTACTCTGGACAGCAGCCATGTTGGTGGGACTTCAGAAGAGCACTTCATCACCTGACAACTTTGTAGACCGATCATCCCAAAACCTCTCCTCTGTCCCAACTGACCTGCCACAGACGACTGAATTTTTAGACCTCTCCCGCAACTACATACGTCAGCTTCACAATGGAGACTTTGAAAAGACCACTCACCTTAGGTTCCTGAATGTGTCATGGAACGATTTGCAGGAGATCGATCCACAGACTTTTCTTGACACGCCTCTCCTGGAACATCTGGACCTGTCGCACAACAATCTCAAGAACCTCTCAGGTCAACAATACCTGCTACACACAGTGAACCTCCTGGGGCTAAACTTGGCCTTTAACAGATTTCTTACCATGACATTGGGGAGTGAGTTCAGCTCTCTTGTAAAACTGGAGAGATTAACAGTTGGAGCAAAAAACATCAGTGTGGGTGACTTCAAGAACATTGCTAAAGTGAAACTACGCACATTGACGTTATTACTTGAGGATGAACTTTATTATGAAGCAGGCAGCCTGGAGGATGTTCATGCTCAAAGGCTGCAGATAGCCTTCGGACATAATCAGAAAATTGACTGTAATCTGACTGCTGATGCTCTGTCCCTGTTTGCTGAAGTGGAGATGATGAATATGATAGATGGCTACAAAGACCTAAGTAAGCAGCTAAGAGAGACAGTGAAAATCCGCACGACAAGTTTTTATCTCACCAACATAACAATTAAATGGCGAGACTTAACTGAATATGTAAATGTGGCTCTAAATACAACTTTGAAACATGTTGGTGTTTCTGAAATGAATGTAAAGAATCCTCCTCACTACACAACTGAAGTGATCAAAACATCACAGGTAATTTCTTTCACAGTCAGACGGGCAATGGTAACAAGTTTTTTCTTCTCACAGGAGGCTTTATACAACTTTTTCATCAGCATGCCAGTGGAGAGTGTTGCGATTACTGACGCACCAATAATACACATGACTTGTCCCAAGTCACAGAGTCCAACACGCCAGCTGGATTTTTCCTTTGGTGCTCTGTCTGATTCCATCTTCTCAAGTGCGGTGGGTAAAAACGTAGTTGAATGTCAGAACCTGCGTAACCTGAAGAACTTGACTCTGGTAGGCAACAGTCTTAAAAAACTTGAGATACTGAGCAATCGTTTTCAATATATGTCGTCCCTGCAACATCTGGACCTCAGCGTCAACTCCATAGGGTATGACCAGTCATCACATTGCACCTGGCCGCCAAGCATCACCAATATAAATCTGTCTTCTAATAGTTTGACTGACTCAGTTTTTCAATGTCTACCAAATGGGACACAGATACTGGACCTCCAGAACAACCAGATTTCTGTGGTTCCGCAATCCATCTTCAATCTGAGAAACCTTTCAACTCTGAATCTAAATGCTAACCGGCTGCGGGAGCTGCCAGGTTGTGGCACTTTCCCCACACTCCAAAAGCTTCTGCTCAGGTCAAATTCTCTCCATGCCCCATCTGTGAACATATTGGAAAGCTGTCCCGAACTGCGTACCCTAGATGTCAGTTTTAACCCCTTCACCTGTACCTGCACTCTCAGAAGTTTCATAAAGCTCGCTATCAAGTCTGAAAAGAACAACAGCCAATCAGGAATTGAGCTGCTGAATTGGCCACAAGGCTATTACTGCACATACCCCGAGGACGTTAGAAACTCAACTTTAAGAGACATCTCGATCCCAGAGGTCTCCTGCAGCATTGGCCTTCTAGTGGTTGCAATTTTGGTCCCAGCAGGGACACTGATTACTTTTGTTGTGATTCTGTGTCACTGTTTGGATGTTCCCTGGTACATGGGCATGATCTGGCAGTGGACAAGAGCCAAACATCGTGCAAGAATGCAACAAGCTCGGCCCGAGGATCTGGTGGGCCTGGAGTTCCACGCGTTTGTGTCTTATAGCCAGCACGATGTTGACTGGGTGCGCAATTCCCTTCTTCCCAACCTCGAAGGCCCCGCAGGAGGGCTTAGAATCTGTCATCACGAGAAACATTTTGTACCGGGAAAGACGATCATTGAGAACATCATCAGCTGTGTGGAGAAATGCAGGCGCTCTGTGTTTGTCCTCTCTGCTCACTTTGTCAAGAGCGAGTGGTGTCATTACGAGCTCTACTTCGCCATCCACCAACGTCTCAGTCTGGGCTCAGACAGCATCGTGCTGGTACTGCTTGAGCCTCTGCCTCAATACCTAATCCCATCCAAGTACTACCAGCTGAAGTCCATGATGAACCGCCACACATATCTGGAGTGGCCTCAAGACAAAGCAAAACAAAGGTTATTCTGGGCTAACCTCAGAGCTGCCCTACAGACTGACCTGCCAAATGTTCCTGTACTTCTGTGAGTAGAGCAGGAGGAAAAACTTAAAGAGGGACACAGATTAAAGGGGTTAAAAAGGGCTACAAAAGCATTTGGATACACTGGAAATATGTCGTAGCTACCCTGCATCTTTAAAGACCGGGCACCTTTTAGGGTTAATTTATCTCATTTGTTTAATTAGCATTTAATGACCATCTGATATGATTGCAATGTATAAATTATGAAATAACACATAAACTTGTTTAAACCATTCAAGTAACATTTAATGGAAACATCCATACAAACTAACAATTTGATTCAAGATTGTAGCAAAAACATTAACCTAACAAATAGTATCAAAAATGCACTTTAAGTCTTCTGTCATTACTGACTCCTGCAAGACATCACAATATGAAATGTGGTGGTTATTTATGTTACCATCTCAACTTTGTACCACTGACGAAGAAAAAATACACATACTGTAATGTGAAAATGAAAGCAGTTGTCTATCAGTTTTGTTGCTAACACTCTAAAAAGAGAAGTTCACTATGAAGGTAAAGAATAAGCCTGCATGTTAAGAGTTCAGTGCTGGCTGAGAAAGACAAGAGAGCTGGAAATGTGTCTGCAGAGAATCAGCTTTCTGGGTCATTAAGTCAGTCCACTTGCATTTAAATTGTGCCTGAAACCTCACAAGCTAAAGTCCAGGTGTCAGGGGAGCGACTGGATGATGATTATTTTCTCATTAATGCAGAAACGGTGAAGCACAGCGAGCAAGTTTTCCCCACAACGCGACACCTGCCTCTCCATGGCCAGACGGAAATCCTCCTTCACTCCTTTGGTGATTCCTCGAGTCACTGTGTGATGTCTGGAAGAGGAAAAATACTTTTTTAAAAAATAAATGCAAACATAGACATGGTCAGAAATAGGGTTTTATGAGATACCTTAAAATAAACAGAGGCTTAGATTATATAACCTATGCAATAAAAATAACTCATAAATACTTCAGGTTACATTTTCCTTACACACACACATAAATCAGCCAAACAGCATTTTTAGTCTTTTCAAATAAAACATAAAATAAAACATTCCATTATAATAATAATAATCAAAACCACATGAAACATGTCCACACATGAAATGAGATCAAGTGTTATGAGAAGGCAAAATAACTAAATTCACTATACAAAAACACCAACATCGTCTTCTGCAACAACAACAGTGATGACCACAGAAAGGCGAGTAATGGCTCAAATAAACAAACGCCGACAGAAATCAAAGAACGACTAACTCTTGATGTAAAATGACAGGCCCAAATTAAAACTGGGGGATGACAAGCCTTGAAGCTGGGGATGAAGGAAGGGTGACTGGTGGGGTGGTGGGGGCGGGATGGGGACTGTGGGAGGAGGGGCCTGGGGTACCTGTCCATCGTCTGCACCCCTTGTAGCAGGAGAGTATTTAACTCCACCCCCAGGGCAGGGCTAGGGTTCCTGAGGGACAGCAACATTCAACAACTCTGTCAGTGAGGGTGCATTCAAACGTCTGAACTTCTACAGTAATGAACGAAGGAGTCTGAAAACAATTTTTTCTTTCTTCACTTAAACCATGAACTCCTTCTCTTTATAAATGCCCACTCCATTTACAGCTTTTTCAGTTTAAAAGGTCAATTTCCCCCACAGGCCTTGTCTATGTAGATCAGTCAGTAGCACTGTCCTCTTTTAAAAGCACACCAACAGAAAGGGAGAGTGCACGATGCCAACTAAAAAAAAGCTCATAACGGGAAGGAGGTTGCTTACTTGATCAGCATTCCCTGATTGGGCAGCAGCTCCAGCTGAATTCTACCTCCTTCTGGAGTACGCAGGTATGCAAACTCTTCCAGCATGTCAATGTCTGAGAAAAACCATGAGTTTAAGGAAACCAACATCCAACACATAACAAGATAAAGGAATCACAAAGAGAACTGTCTATTTACAACAAAATAAAGGCAAGAAATGAAGGCAAAAAGGATACTGGTGACATAGTTGAAGAAATTCTCATACTGGAAGCTGCCTTGTTGGCAGATTTTGTCCACTGCCTTTAAAAACAGCATCTCGCCCTGTGGCCAGTCGTACTGCAGGAGCACCACCACGTGACCAAGGGACAGATCGTCACGACTGTCGGTGAAGGCACGTAGCTGATTGGCCAAAAAAGGGGGAAAAAAGGAAACAAAGATTATTCAACCAGGGTTTGTATCACAGTCTCATTAAGCCTTACGGCACGGAGCATGTCTTCTCAAAGGCTGCATAAGAAAACGTATCAAAGCCCTTGCTCCCACTTATTTCCACAGATGTATCCTGTCTATGTACCTTAAAGCAGGCAAGCATCAGCTGGAGACAGAACGGCAGCACAGATTTGCTGGTGCACGGAAGTAATCTCAAGTCATTACCTGGTTAAAACCAAAGAACGGGGAATGTTAACAATACTCAAAGAAACATACAAAGACAGGCGCGTGCAACATTGACTCTGTATGAAGACGCCACAAACGTATTCATATCTCAGATTAGCAAAAATAAATCAAAACTGTTCATAAACAGAATCAGTGAGTAGATTCAGGAAACTTTTACCTTTCCTCGTTTTGGTCTTGACTCTAACCGGATCCTCTGGGGTCTTTGGTGGTTCCTGGTTTGGGGGTACTAGGCCACTGACAACTTCAAGCAGCTTCTCACAGGCCATCTGTCAAAAGAAACAGCACCATACAAAACTATTACACAAAATTTGACTGGACAAAGGACGTGTTGTTAGGCCAAGAAACTTTCTAAAACTTTTATTGATGAGCAGAAGTAAATAAAAATGTTAAAAAAATAACAAATAAATTATATATGACCAATTATAAATCAAAAGTTTCAATGTGAATCAATAAATTGTTACAGTAGAGTATATTTCCTGCCAGCTGTGCTTTCATAAAATAAAAATTAAAAAGTTAAAATATTCAATCCATTACTGTCTTTATTTTCTTTAAGTTTTCTGCCTTAATATTGTGTGCGCATTCCCAAATTCAGTTCATCACTTCTCTCAGCTACATTTGTTTTAAAACATTTGATATGATTTATGAAAAAGAAAGGCATGTAAGCATATGCATGTCTCCTGACAAAACCAAAATAATGTATGCTAAGAGTGTGTTTGTGTGCATGTGTATACCCTGTACTCTCCCAGGGCGTAGTGGCAGGATGCCTGCTGTATGAGGGCCCTGTGGTGCTCCAGACTGGCCTGACCTGAGAGACTCTGTGGCCCAGGCTGAGGCTGCTGCACTGCAGCCATCTGGTGCAGGCTAGAGAGGGCCTTGCGGTACTGTCCCTGGAGATAATACATTAGCACATAATCAGTATATAACCAAAGACAACTTAGAAAAGATGTTATATCCAAATGTTGATTAATGTGTTAGCTTAATGTATTTAAATTATATTAAAATAGCCAAAGTTTCATCTGCCAACTTCAACCAGTTGTGTTTAGTTTTATTGCGTGCATTTGCCTCATTCTTTAAATTCTATATAACTTAAAATGTACACTCTCCAGCCACTTTATTAGGTATATCTGTAGGTCAGAGGCGAAGGTCCAGATGGCTTTGAGCTGATAGAAAGATGCTGGTAACTCAAAAAACCCTCAGAGAGGATCATTTAAAAGCCACAGCCTGAGTACTCTTGCTGACCATCTCCATCCCTTTATTGCCATCTTCTGATTTCTCTGGTTGTTTCCAGCAGGATAACATGCCATGTCACAGGGAATTTTTGAAGGCAAAGTAGTCAGTGAGTGCCTGCATCGGTATAATCTGTTCTTTCTTATGCAATAATTGCATTTCCCACCATTGATCAGGGCTATTTAATTCAAAGCAGTATTAAAATGATGGCATATTTTGATCCTAAAGCTAAAATAATAAGCTAAAGATGCTGCTGCTAACAAATAAAAGGGATGCAGATGATTTGTCACAAACAGAAAAGGTAAATTAAAAACAACTCTTGCCTGGTATATAATCATGTCGGTGAGGAATATTCTGAACCACAGCCAGCTGTCCGTCTTCCACGCAGCGCAGATCTTCTTGAACTCTTTGAGAGACATTAAAATGTACAATTAATGCAGCTGTTCTGATAACAACCTTTTGATGTAGTGACAACATGACTGAACATAAAAATCTCCTACCGGCTTCCAGACCATCATGGGAGTGAAGAAGGTCCCAGCTTTCTCTTGCTGTGTGAAAGCTCTCCAAAGTCTCTGACCAGTTGGGCATGTCGTTCTTGTTTACTAAAATGTGTCGACCACGCCCTTTCCCCAAACCTTCCTCATCATCTGAGCTCTATAATGACACACAGATACAAATTTAATCTAAAGAATTTCCCAATCTGGGATAATTAAAGTGTCTTACTTATATCTAAACATTTCTCACCATAGTCTTCTCTCTTCCATCTGCTAGTTTGCGTTTCTTATGCGCATGTTTCAGTGCTCCTCGCTCCACCTCCACATCACTGTACACTGAGCTCAAATCCTCTACAAGGATCCACGGCCCGGAACTTAACCCACTGATTCCTAAAAAGAAAAAAATAACACTGAAACCTGATTGTAACATTTTACTCAAAAGATTACCGTAGATATATTAAACGAAGATGGAGATCTACAAAGGTAGAAGCTAACCCTGGAACAGTGCAGGCTGTACAGCTGAGACGTAGAAGGAGGCACTACGGAAGAGGACAAGCGCAGCACAGATGACCACCTGACTGCAGCACCGGGCCCTCGTCTCTCCTTCTAGACCAGGCAGGTAGCGACACAGCTCCTTCACTCTCTGCAGCATCTCCATATAACTCCTACAGTGCAAATAAACACATGAAAACATTCCTTTGAAAAATTTCATTTCAAATAATCACTTTCAAAGACATTGAAACGATCCACATTTTAACCATCTATTATTTACATTTTACATGTGGGCACATTATATTTGTTCTATTACGTGTTTTTTTTTTGTTGTTGTTGTTTTTGATTAAATTACGATTTTTTTTTTTACTTATTACCCACAATGTAACTCATATGTAATTTTAAAAAAGGCATTCCCTTAGCTTCTTCCTGGGATCCTTAAACACTCAATCCAACATTTACAAGACATGAACATAAAACAAGAAGGTAGCAGATAGCATTCAGTTTCTCAGAGAAAACATAAATACCTCATAAAAAACTCACAGTATAACAAAGCTCATAAGAGAAAACCAAAAAGACACAATCAAAAGAAGCCATAATTGACAACTGCAACAGTATTCCTGCATCATTTATAATTCTGCATCACATATAATGTAGTAACAAAATTCAACAATGCCACTTGCACTGACAGTGGCTGCAGTCAGTGTACTTACTAAACTAATGGACTGATAAGCACCCTTCTGGCTGAGCACTCAAAGTGCTCTATCAAATTGCACAAACATTCATACAGCCCTTTTACCTATGCCTAAGTGCTTTCTAGCATTCACACACCAACTAGCACTCTGATGGACGCTCTGACAGAAACTTGCGATTCAGTCGATCCACCGACCTTCTGATTGGTAGATGACCCTCTAGCACCTGAGCCACAACCACCCAAAGGTCATGCGCTTACAGGACCTGGTATTCCCAGGCAAACTCTCCAAGTACCCTGCAGGCCTGACCCCACTTAGCGTCCAAGATCAGACAAATCAGGTATCCCTGAGCAAAGTATCCTACACTTTATGTCACCTTTGTGTAGGAACAACAGCAGTAACTAAATAACAATGTGACAGGCAGAGTGATAGATTACCTCTGTCCCTTGTCTCCCTGCCACTCACATCGTGCCCCAACCACAGCAAGGATATCCAGCAGTCTCTCCCAAGGTTCTGCCACCACCGACGATTTTTCTGTCAGGCCATCAATCACGTAACGCTGGGAAGCACGTGACACACTCGGTGACTTCAGAGCCCCACCTTCTTGAGAGCCTGAAACAGAAAACATGAGAAACAAAGTAAATAGAAAAAATAAATACTTCAAAGATTTCACTATAAAACCCACTACAGAACTGGAAATTTTAAGAGTCAAAGTGATCCCACTGTGATAGACCTAAAATAGAAAACAAAGAACAAGTTCATCACAGTGTATCTTCACCTTGTATCTGTCCATCAGGCGAGGGCCCACGGGTAACATAGCCAATGTAGAATTCTGCTGCTTTCAACATGTATTTCTGCATTAGGCTGGCAGGCAGGCGCATATCCATGTTGTTTATAACCAAAGGAAGCACATCACACACTGTAGGAGGAAAAAACTGTATGAAGCAAGTGGGGGTTTTTTTTCAAATGAAATAAAATGGATTAAGAGAAAGTATGTACTCACCAAAAAGCTTCCTGAAGCAGTTGACAGGAGTCTCCAAATTCTCTGATGCCTCTGCTTCCAGCAATGTCTCTCCTAAATTGACCTAACAGCACATCAGGTTCTTTAATAGCTTTTAACATTACATATAGTTTTCAAAAGACAATGCAAATACTAATATTACACACCCCATGTTGAACCACAGACTCTGGAAAGCGCTTCAGTAGTAACAGCAGCATCTCTGCCTTCTCCAAAGTGTTGAAACACTGCTCCGTGGCTTTCAGCAGCATCTCACACTGCACTCGACCAGGCAATGTCTCAAAAAGTCCTGAAAAAAAAATACTCTTTAGATTTTCACAAGAAGCATTGTTCATTGTCACACTTTTCAATGGAAGTAATGAAGGGTTAAAACCCTCTCACCTCTCAGAAACTGTGCCTGCTTATCCTGAGAGTCACTCCGCAGGGCAGCTGTAATAACACTGATCTCGCGCCAAACAATGGGCTGATCTGGAAAGTTTATGAACCTAAAGGAAAATCAAAACTAAGTAAGAGGTCAGACTCAGGATAGGAAACTTGACATTAACGCTAAAAATGTAACTCACATGTCGTACAGCAGCCGCCCGGCTGAAGCTGTCTTTTCTGCATTACGTTCAATGATGTACATTTCATACTGTAAAAACAGGTCCAGAAACACAATGTGTAAGAAGATGTTTTTACTGACAGCTTTTGCAGCTAGAGGAGATGATTTGCGTTACCTGTATGTTGAAGTCTGCAGGGTAAAGGGTCCTGGCAGTGATGAGCCAGGCTTTGGCAGCACAGGGATCATCAGAGACCAGCTCCCGGGCTCTTTTCACCAAAAACTCACAGTCCTTTTGGGCTGACATTCTATATTTCTGGGTTTAGGTGCCGGATGTGACAAAATGTCAAAATATGCATGCGTGTTTTAATGTAGCAGCCAAATGTAACGCTACAGTTAGCCACATTAGCTAGCTAGCGTCAGCTATTTGGTTTTCAGCTGGCATATTTGCAATAACTGATCATCAGACCACCTCCTATTATCCAACTATTCTATTTCAATGTAACTACTACACTTATAATGAGAAGCGAAAGCAAGTAAAAGATAAATCTCTATTTACCGACGCACTAACTAGCTTTACGATAGTGACGTCACGACGCTTTGTGTCGTTTTACGACAGCTACGTCGAATTGCTACCGGATCAGGTAAAATACAACAACAACAAAAATAAGAACAACTGTAACACGACTATTCTGATATGCTGTACTTAAAAAAATCAGGAAAAATTAAACAACTAAAATTATTGAGGTTTGCACTGTTAAATACAATAAATTCTAAAATAAATCCCAAAACTACCTCCGAATCAGCCGTTACCCCATGCATACGGTTTCGGATCGACAGCAGTGCGCAGGCGTGGAAAAGCACTGCTGTCACCTGCGTTTGTTAGGGCTGCAGACACGACCTACAGTAGTGGCCCAATTACCCAGCAGAAAGCAGCGCTCTACCTGTCCAGGGATAGGACAGCGGCTGGTTTCACTGCAGGTAAAGGTTCAGTTGTGGGCCAGGTCCTTATGTGACCGAAACTACGCGACTCTTATTTTGCCCGTTGACTTTCAGTGGCAGCGGACGATATTTCCAACCAAACATGGATCAACACTTGTCCGTTTGACTCTCTTCTTGCTAGCCACTTAGCATGCTAGTTGGACAAATGCCTTTGCGTAGCATGCAGTGACTATATATCTCATCACTTCCTCATTTTATCTTAAACGTAAACGTAAGCGAGGAGTGCAGGTACTAGCACCGTTGAGCTAGCGAACCAGTCCAGCATTTCTATGTGTGGCTGTTGCGCTAAGCGTGCTAACTCCTCAGTGATGTGTTTGTCCTTACTAAGTAATTCATCCAGAAAATAAGTAACAGTGGGTTTTTTTATGTTCGAGAGGTCTTGCTATTTGTACCAGACCTGGAAAAATCTTGTTTGCACAACCGACATGATGCGACACGTTAGTGAATCCTAAAGAAACGGTACACAGAGGGCGTGTTCGCCTAAGATTAGGTTGTGATAAAATGGCTTGCTTCCTCTCAAATTTGAGTCATAATATCAAGATCAAAATAAGATTATGTGTAACAGTTTATTTAGTGCGACAATAATACCTTACTGTGTTAGATTATGACTTAATTTAAAGTAAATGTAGAGGTTTTAAGCAAGAAGGTGCAGTCGAATATCCAAAGTAAATGTAAAGTACTGATTGTTATAGTTATGCAGTAACATGCAAGATGCAGCATAATAAATGGGATGGTTGGACTGTATTTCTGATTAGATGTCAAAATTCTAACAGTGACCTGTATGCTTGGATATGAAATGTACGTTTTTCATTGCAGGGAATTTGGGTAATTTCTTCTAAAATATCATGGAAGCAAATCTGCAACAAAGAGGCGCAGAGACACAAAAATATTGGTTACTTTAAACTTGCAGGTGTTTTCAATGTCACACTGCAATTTCATGCAAAAGCAGCCACGTGGTGGTCTCGTGTTGTAATACTGACTTAAAACCGTGTCAAGAGTTTTTTGGTAGATTTCCTTTGACCTCTCCTGACCTTGCTCCATTACCACCACTTCTCCTTTCTGTTGCTTTATATACTAAAGATGTTTTTGACAATTTCTTATAGTTTTGGTGGGAACTTCCATTTGTACTGCTGTTGTTGTATGTCACAGGATGTATTCGTTGCATCTTCTGTATAAATAACTAAACTTAATGCTCAAGGCAAATACAGGGTGTAGTCTGTACATTGCATTAACAGGTTTGCTTCCCTCATGACTTAGCGTGCACGTATCAGGCTGCTAAGTTGTGTAATACTCTTATCAGTTGGCAGTTGGGGCAGTGTAATTGTACAAGTCTAAGGCAGGTTATTGAGTTGGAAAAGTTCAGCCAGCTTTAGGCCACATTTAGAGAACATGAGCCACAGATTTATTTTTTATTTGTACTTCACAAATAATGTCATACTTAATATCTTTGTTTGGGTGAAAAGAGATAAAAAAAAAAAAAACACCTGCTGATATTTCTTCTTTCTAATGTGTTTCATAAATTTACAGAAGTGTGTTGATGTGATGCTTGAGGATAAGGCTGTGGTGCACCGGGCCTTTGATGGCTGTTAGCACCATGGACTCCGAGTCAGCGCGGACACCTCAGACCCAAGCCCTGACAAAAGGAGGCCATTCCCTGTTGTCTGCTGGCATTCTGACCACCAGGTTCGGCCCTCAAGGGAAGCACTATGTTTGCGGTTCCCTTGCAGCTTTTACCAATATAGTGTTGACCTTTCCGATCCAGAAAGTCCTCTTCCGCCAACAGCTGCATGGCGTGTTGGCCATCGATGCGGTGCGACAGCTCCAGAGGGATGGGCTGAGGAATCTTTATCGGGGCCTACTTCCCCCACTTCTCCAAAAGAGCACTACAGTGGCCATCATGTTTGGCTTGTATGAGGACTTCTCTAGAGTCTTACTAGACCAGGCTGGGAGCAGTGGCGTGCCAGAGCTGATTACAAGAAGCTTTGCTGCAGCTTTGGCAGGAACTGCAGAGGCCATCCTTACACCGTTTGAGCGTGTGCAGACTCTCCTACAAGACCACCGGCACCACGGGCGCTTCAACAACACAGCACACACCTTCCGGACACTTGTGACAGAGTATGGTGTGAGAGAGTGCTACCGTGGCCTTGTGCCCATACTACTGCGCAACGGCCCTAGCAATGTTCTCTTCTTTGGGCTCAGGGGCCCTATTAAAGAGCAGCTCCCAGAAGCTACTAGCAAGGCAGGTAACTTGGTTAATGATTTTGTTTGCGGAGGGTTGCTGGGGGCAGGCCTTGGCATCATGTTCTACCCGTTAAATGTAGTCAAATCGCGGGCTCAGTCTCAGGTGGGTGGAGCCTTCAATCCTTGCAGAGAGGTGCTGTTAACAGTGTGGAGAGAGAGGGGTGGCAGTATAGCCATGCTGTTCAGAGGAGCCCACCTCAACTACCACCGCTCTCTTCTCTCCTGGGGGATCATCAATGCCACCTATGAGCTGCTGCTGAAGCTCTTATGAGAAGAGGAATGGAGAGGACAAATGAGGTCTAGAGTGGAAGAGAAAGTGTTTTAAGGGAGGGGTGTTGAGTGGAGGAACAGAGCCAGTCTAAAGTGACAAATGAGAGGTTGTAAAGTAAAGTCGGTGCACTTGCTGTCCAACATTTCCAGAACTAAAAGATAACAGCCAAGTTGTACTTCTGACTGGGGCCAACAGTCACTGTAAGATAACTGCCTGCTATTGTTACTTTCTGCTGTTGTCAAAGTGTTAAAAGCAGGCAAAACTTGTGCCAGGGTCCAGTTAATATGCCCATGTTTGGTCTGTGTTGTAAAGTTTAAGGACGCAAACAAAACTCCATCAATCTTTTTCAAAGATTTAAAAGGAAACTTTAAAACTTGAGTGATTTCCTGTTTTGTGGGAGAATCCCTCTCTGTGGACATGCTGTTTGCTGTGATGTTTGTTTGACCAAGAGCGCCGCCTCCTGTGAAGATAAGTTCTGCCACTTAAACAGCTTTGTGCTTTTTCCCCATGTTTAGAGCATTGTTCTCGTGCTCACCAGTTCAGAGTGAAGTAAGACATAAGAAGGCTAATGTTTAAGTGACTGTTGAAATCAGTATTAGCAGTGCACAAAGTCTAGGAATTTTCAACAAAAGGAAAAAAGAAATAAGAAGTTTTTTTTCCTTTTTTTCTATTTTTTACAACAAAAAGGTCTCAGTTTTCACACGTGAGTCAGTTAATTGACATTTTTGTTAAATAATGTTTTGTCTTGATTTATTTTCTGAAGTGCTATTGCCAGTGTGTGTTGTTTTTTTCTTTTCCTTTTTTTGGTTTTGTGGTTTTGTTTTTGTTTATTTTGCTTCTTTGTGTGTGTGTGTGTGTGTGTGTTTTGATAAGTGCCCTGTGGTGTACTCTCTTGTCAGTTTTTTTAATTGAAATACAGGGAGGAAAAAACAGTCTGGATGTGTAAGACGGCAAATAGGAGAAGAAGACCTGTGGTTGAGTTCTGCATCACTACTGCTCTTTTATTGGCTATGAGACAAGTGTTCCTCACTGGTTGTTTCCTTTTTTAAAACGTACTGCCATTTATTTTATTTATGTATCTCTCCCCCCTTTTGCTCTCACTTTAATATCTTCTCTTGTCACGCTTGCTCTCCCCTCTGTCTGTAACATCTGTTGACATAATGGGCTCAGATTTCAAGCTTGAGTAGCTGCAGTCACCATACTGCAGCTCTTGCTGAGTTCGACAGCCCGAAGAGGAAAGGCATGCTGCTTGGACACTTGAGAGAGAGGCTTCAGAGTAGTGGCACAGAGAGAAGACGGGGACAGAGGGTAATGTTCAGTGGCACAAAAAGCTCAAGCTGCCATGTAAATGGATCACTTGGCCTATTTCTTCAAGTCTTTTCATTCTAATATCCTCTTCAAAAGTGTATCAAATAACGCTGTTTATCACTTTCCTGAAGCACAAGTTTCTGGATCACTACGAAAATGAAATGTCACGTTAGTAATTGTGCTAAAATGTTTTAAATCTCTCAGTTAAAACCTGAATAAATGCAGAAGTACTTCAGGAAAAATGAGCTCACTGTCATATTTTCACCTAGAGAGAAGAAAGATTTTCCTTTATGTAACTGAGACACATATGTTATGAAACTGTTTTTGTGTATGTTTTGTGACCTCTGTCTCATTGCTCTGTACCTATGAGTCATACAATGATAATGTGTAAACTATCTGACCTGTTTTTCCCTTTTATTAATTATAATCCCTTCTTTGTAAGTGACAAAGGAGTGACAACACTTACGCACACTGCGTAAGTGTTGTCAAGGATTTTTGTTTAAAAGAAATGACATCAAGTCGGCACTGTGAGACTGAGTTTTGGGTCAGCGCAGAGTACTACTTTCTAGCTTACTGTGTCAAGAAGTCAGACAGCAGATAATGATCAGATTAAGGACAATCTGACAGAGGGACTTTAGATCAAGAAGCGCAGAACTGCTGTTGCTTCAAAGCCTCTCAGCTCTCTTTGCACCACATCAAGTGTCCTTCTGACTGCTGTCTTAGATGAAATCTAACTTTTTTATGTGCAAATTTATCTAAAAATCAGTTTTAATCATAGTAGCAGAAATATTGCTCGAACTCTGCTAACTGGCTCCACATAGTTTGAAGACCAGTACCAAAAAAAGCAAAAAGGGGAGGGGGTGGCCCCATGCATAGATAAACACTGCCATCTTGAAACTGTAGGAAATTAACACTGAAAAAACAATCCTACAATCTTCATTCATTATAGTAATGTGCAGAAATCTTGAGCCACCCCTCATTTCTTTATACTATGCTTCCAATAAACCAGATTTGTTATATTGCTCTTGAGCAATGTTTCTCCAGGCTTTGTAGAGGTAGTTTTGGATGTCAGCTGCTTTTGCTCTTATTTTCAGTCCAGTCCTTGTACCTGACCATTTCCAGGCCAATGTTACTTTTTAATTTGTTAAGCTATCTAACACTAACCTATGGATAATTCAAGCATTACAATGACAGCAAACTCAAGAGGTGCTAAGCTATATGACAGACAACTTAGCAAAGGCCAATTTTAAATCTTATCTTTAGCAACGTTGTTATTAGTAGCCGTTTGCAAAACCACATAATTTCTTCAGTTAAATCTGTGGAAAACAGCAGACAACATAGTTTGACAGGTAGTAAACAAGGTATTCCCAAAGAGCTATTGGAGGAATACTTGGCATATGTCTGCAAGGTGTGGAGTGTGTAAACGTGGTGGAGTCTCTCATGGTTTGGAACATTTCAGCCAGTTGTGTTGGGGATCTCGTCAAAATTGATGGATTTACAAATGCAGAAAAGCCCATCATATTTTGATCTGCCATCTAGAAAGCATCTCAGTGGCAGTAGCTTCATTTTTAAGCATGGCAATTAACCCAAGCACACAATGGAGCACCATTAGTCATGGATTGACCTCCGCAGAGCCTGGACCTCAACATTATTGAAGCAGGGTGGGATCATCTTGATACAGAAGGGAGCAAAAGGCACCTAATAACCAAATCGGAGCTTTGCTATTTCTTCAAGAAGCCTGGAGAACCATTCCTGAACACTACTTAAAGAAATTACAGGAAAGCTCTACTAAGAGAGTTCACACTATGGTGAAGAATGAAGGTGGTCACACCAAATATTGACTTTCAAGTTCACTAGAATTGTGCAAACTCAGTTTTTGCATTATATGCTGTATGTTTCATGTATCTTTACATACATTTCAATAAATTGTTGCACCAATTTACAGTTTTCCTTGCAACATATAAAGAAATAAGGGGTGACCCAAGACTTTTGGAGTTGGAGTGTAAAGATGGTACAGAGGCTATGAGATTCATAAATATTAGTTTATCTGCTGAAGTGAAATATTCACCACGGGGTTGAATATTGGTGTGCAGTGATATCTCTTATGATCTCATAAATAACACTCGATATTTGTGAATGGAGCTTCATGAATTGCTTGTTGGTAAATGAAAGCACAAACAGTTCCCAAATATTCAAGACAGCATTATTAAGGTCAGTGTTTCATTTATTCCCAAACAATACATTTCTTGGTACATTAACTTCATGTTTTATGTGGGGATGGAAAAGTGGCTGCTTCTGTAGAAACACAGTGGACTCTCTGACTATGAAATGCTGTTCATACAATGTTCCCATACAGGAAAGAGTTAGTGACACAGGCACTCTTTACTGATGGAGCCAGCCTAATGAACAACAGGAGACCCTCCTGAGACTTTACACGTCTTGACGTTAGCACGGTGATGGACGCTGCACAACTACCTTAACAAAATTTCCCTCAGTCATCAGTCTGGAAGATTAAATACACTACCTTTCCCCTCACCAGCTGTCTCTCAGCACTTAAGCAGTTTTTATTTCAGCTAATCCCCTTATCATATTTGAATAAGCAACCGCTGACTGATTTGGCTTAATTAGCTTCCTGTTGTTTGTAGGTGGCTCGAGTAAATCCTTCAAATCGGATGGCGTCATGTGATATGGAGGAGCTGATAAGTGAACACTGTACATCAGCAAACCGATTGAGCAACGTAGTCCTTTTACTGAAAGTTCACAGACATCAGTATAGACAGAAGTCTTTATATTGACAAAATGCTAATGCCATGCAACCTTGCAAAATGTTGCATTCCTTAATGCAGAAAGTTTTCCAGAAACAAGACAAAAACCAACATTCCAAACAAAGAAAGCATCCATTATATTCAAGCAAACATAATGCAGCTGCTGTTTGTTTTTAATGTTAGCGCAAAAAAAACAACAGAGTATGTGGGGGGGTTGAGGGGTTTATGTTTGCATAGCCATAAACTAAAGTAGGGACAGAATAGTACACAGAGATATAAATGTATATCTACAGTTCTGACCCCAGCATTGACCATCAGCCCATCCATCAGTCAGTACTCAGTTAATAAAGTGGTGCACCCAAAGACGAAACCATGGCAGGGAACAGTTGTGGCTCAGTGTTTTAAGACTTTGGATCTTTGCTACATCTGGATAGAGTTTAACAGTCACTCTTGTGCCTTGTCAAAAAAAAAAAAAACTACATAAATAAGGTCCCCCGTTTGGGTGGACCTCACCCACACATTCCCAAAAAATATATACTGTATGTAGTGTCCTTTGGATGAAAACTAGAGTAACATTATAATACTGCATACGATTGGGTAATGGGGTTATATCCAGGAAGCATTCACACAAAGTCAGGTATGGACAGGGAAGGGGTAGAAAAAACAGTTTACACAAGGGTACATGTCTCAAAAAAGGTGCAATCTGTAACAGTCAAAAGTGCTCTCCCTGCTGTGTAATGGTATAGTCATGACTGTAATGTTGAAAAACTAAATCCTTACAAAGGTGCAAAACCTGCACATATAAAACAAATCAGTTTATTACTATATTTCGCAAGTGAGATACAGAATAGTTCCTGTAGTTTGTCAGTAAACGTACCGTAATCATAAACGTAGAAAATGACAATTTACAGATTACACCTTGTGGAGTGGAGCAATATTTAAAGCAGCAAAAAGATAACATAATACTGTCTCAAAGGGGAGGAAAAAAAAAAAGTTCCAGTGACATCTATAGTTCTTTTTTTCCTCACCAGAGACCTGCCAGTCACAGATCATGGTGCAAATATTGTAAAAATAAATACATAAATACATACATGGGTAATTCATCATTACATACATACACATATTGTATCATAAAATAAGAGAATTATAAGATAATTATAAAATTCATATGTACAAATGCATAGTCCGTATGCGTCCAAGGAGAGGTTTAGCAACGAAGTGACATCGCTTCGTTTTAGGGGTGTGTTTGGTGTTTGTGTTTCAATGTGGGTGTGTGTGATGTGTGTGCTGTGGTGTGGTGTGGTGTGGTGTGCATGGCACTTACTGTACAAGAACACAAGCGTTACACACCAGATAGCTCTGTGCTGCTTCTTGTTTTCACCTCTAGAGTCAGTGCGTTATTAGTGGGTAAAAGTTCACAGATCAAAAGTTTAGAGGTACATGTCCGGGTGTGTCCGAGGGCTCTACCGTGGGTGTCCGGAAGAGCTGAGTGAGTGCGAATACAGACGAGATGAGCACAGTGCATCGTTTGGCTAGCAGCCTTACCCCGTCACCCTCTCCCTGACCCTGTACGGTCCCATTGACGCCCCCGCTCCTACCCCCTACCCCAGCGCCAGTTCCAGCTGTCTCAACAGCCCCAACAAACTCCCGATACAGCCCCACTATCTCTTTCAGCTTGTCCATGGCCTCTTGGCCATCATTGTCCTCAACTTTTTGAACCAGATTTGTGTTATGGCACATGTCACAACCAGTGCAAGGGTTTGTTTGCAGACAGGCTGCCGACAGCTGTACCAGGGCACTAAAACTATTGGATAAAGAACGCAGGGCTTCATCGGGCGCCCAGCCTACCCGCGTGGCTCGTTGACATCCAGATGCTAACCGTCGAGCCTCAGCCTGAAGAAGACTCCTCTCAGCCTCTGTCATGGTAGCAGGTGTCATCCTATTACACTTTAGGCTTGCTTCTGGGGCAGGGCTGTCTTCGGTTCCATTATGATTTAGATCAGGCCCTACTTTTAACTTTGTGCTATCTTGCTTTGCATCTTGGCATGATGTTTGCTTTGTTTGCTCAGGTGCACCTCGTTCTAAGACCAGAAGAAGCTGATCTATATCGTGACGCAGAGAGGCAAAGCCGCCTTTCAGCCCACCATAATTCTTGTTAGTTAGGGAACGAAGCGAGCCGCCGAATGAGGTTGTGGGTGAAACTGGACATGAAACAAGAGGACTGAGTTCAGAAGAGGTTGTGGAGAAAGTAGACAGCGGGCGAGGGTTGTCCCTCAGCAGTGAAAGAATATTGGGTTTGAGAGAGGGTGTTGTTGTAGGAGATGGGACAGGTGCCGGCTGGACAGGTTTGGGGCGTATGCGACGGGAGAACTCATAAACTGTGAGCTCGTCATCAAAGCTAACGCCATCCTCTGTGTCTCCGCTGAAACAGTTGGCGTAAACAGTGCGGCAGCCACAAGCCTCCCGGTGTTGCTGTGGAGGAGTGCTGTCTGCCAGTGAGGAGGTCGGTGAGTCACCTCCAATCTCCATGCTGGACACACCTCCCCACCCGACTGCTGAGTGAGACCGCGATTGAGGCTGCTCTGATGAAACGCTGCTGCTACGTGCAATATTTTCTCTAAAACTTAGATTAGGGTGGGAGCCGTTTGTGCCACTGGCCTTTTTCATGTGTGCCGACAATTCTTGGGCCTCTATGATTGTTGCTATGACAACTTCAGCTCCATCATCTAAAATGGTCCCTTTGATTCCTGATTTTGAGGCCACACTCTCTTTCTCCTTGACAGGAGTTTTGTTTAGGTCTGATAAGCCACTGGCTACAGACAAACCAGAGCCAAATCCAGATGTGTCGCCATTGATGGAACTAGTGGACGGATAGTCCAGAGTTCCTAATATCTCCTGGGAACGGGTCATGTACCAAGGAAGGGCCTGAATCCTCCCTCTCAGGGCTGAGGCAGGTAGTCTGCCTCCTAGACTGGAGGAGCTGGTTCTCAGGTCAGATCCTGAACCAGATCTTCCAGATTCTCTGCTTTCTAGGCCCCCTTTAGAATTGGTTGAGGTCAGCGAGGTGGTAACCGTAAGAGGCGCATCTGTATTTTTGGGTGAAAGGCTCTCGTGGCTCAGAGAGACCCTTCTAGGTCCTGACTGGATGCTCCCATTACGACTGCTCCAAGGGTGAATTCCATTTGGAGGACTGACACCATCCTTACAGATCCCTTTGCTTGGATCAGTAGGAGAGACAGGAGAGCTGGCAGGTAGTGATAAGGGGTGAAGATTGCTTGGTGAAGTGGGTTTGGGAGGCACTGGAGGGGGTATTGTTAGCTTTGTTCCTGAATTAGAGCGAGTGATTGGGGTTAGGCTTGCTGGCCTCTTTGTTAGCAGGTCAGTTCCACTGGTTTTCCCGTCGGCTCCAGGAATTTGCGATTCATCAGGAATGTATTTTTCTTTTTTGGAAACGGCACGTGCTCCATTTTCTAGATCTTTACTTTGTTTTGTGCTGCTTTCCTGCCTTTTTGTCTTTTCTTCATCTTGTGATAGCGATTGCTTGCTATATCGCACTGCTGTGATCAAGGATGACGACATAGGCAATCCACCTGATGTGACCGACTTGAACTCCATGGTGTCTGGCTCCATTTCAAGGAGTTCCGACGACAAACGTCCAGAGGCATCCCCATTGCATTGGGCATATGATCTCCCATGCTGGGGGGACTTGGGAGGAATGATCTGAGGTTTGGGAGGCAGCTGTGGTTTCGGTGCCAATGGTGGTTTGACCTTAACATCAGGTTTCTGTGATGGCTTTGAAGGACTGCCTTGCTGGTTGTTGAGTTGATTCGAAGGGGCTTTAAGTGTATCCGCTTCCTTCTTGGCTTTATAGGATTGGCTTTTATTGGCAAGTGGAGATGACGGCTCTTTCCGTGGGACAGCTGGAAGACTGTTCCAGGTTCCACTCAAACGATTAGCATTGCGTCGGTCAGCCAGCTCTGCATCTGTGAGAGAATGAGAAAAATTAAATGAAAACAACAGAAAGAGAGGTATTAATGGACCGACACACATCTTCTCACAATTGTCCCGTTTCCTTTCATCATATCTTAGTCACAGTGCTGTCACATGTCACCAGTACACAGATAAATATACCATCACAGACAAGGGACTAAGTTATCAAGCATGCTGTAAACAAACCTGAGAGATCAGGAACTGGAGGAGTAAATCTCTCTTGTGCATCGAAAAACTCATCCTCAGAGTCTGAGACATTGTCTTTTACCAAAAGATTCGGCTTGGGGTTGGGTGAAGGTGTCAGAAACATGCTGTCTTCATCCTTTGATAGGCGGTTCTCAGCCTTTCCTGCTTTGCTCCCAGGAATTGAACTTGTTCTTACTGGGACTTTGGGAGGGGTCTTTTTCTTTCTTTTAATAGGTGATCTTTGAAAGGGTATGCTGTCAATCATTCTCAAATCTCTTGAACTAGGAATCTTAGAAATACGTCTAAGTGTCTCAGCGCCCCGATCTTCCTCCTCTTCATCATCATCATCGTCATCACTGGTAGCCCCAGGCGGGCTTGGTAGGAAGTCCGACTTGGAGAGGTCAGCAAAGCAGAGGCAAGAGTTGTCATTTCCACGGTAATTGAGGTTAGTGGGTCTAAGTGGCCCTTGATGGCGTTTTGGCTCCAGGAGGTAGGGGTGGTGAACATCCAAACTCAGAACATCCTCACCTACGTGCGGCCCGTGAAGGCGGGATTTGGATTTGCTGGCAGCACTGCTCTCCTCAAGTGCAGTGCTCAAGGAACTGCTGGACAAGCTGGAGAAGCTGCTGGTGACTCGCAGGTCAGTGTGGTACCAGGAAGAGTCCAGGTTCATTTCTTCATCCATAACACTGAATTTATGCAGACCACTTCCTGTTGCTCCTCCTTCATCTGGACTCTCATTTCCTTTACCTTCTGTTGTCACTATTATCTTCACTTCCTGTTTGCCTTTGTGCTGCTCTCTCTCTTTTCTTTCTTCCTCTCTCCTCTTCTCTTCCTCCTCTCTTCTCCTCTCTTCCCAGTCCTGACTTGCTGGGTCTGGGCGTTTGTAATTCTGAGAATCCATCGGGTCATCCTCGTCTGTTGAGTCGTCTGAGTCACTGCAGCAGCGAGACACATAACCTAATAAAACCCAGAAAGTGCACAAACACCAGACAGGCATTGCAAAGACTGTGTTAGTGCATTCATAAAGGAGAATAATATTTAATTTTTGATAGTAAAAAAAAAAAATGACATCTTATCTTTTTTTTATCCGTATCCGTACTGGATGGTGACATAAATAAACATGTGAGGTGAAAAAAAGGCTATCAAAAAGGCCAAAGCCAGAAAGTCATAAGTTTTAAGTGAAACAGTTTTTGCTCACTTGATAGGGATTCATAGCACACGCCCTCTATTACGGCGAACCTCCCACACACACCTTCTTCAGCAGGAATCCGGTGCACCCTCACTTTTGGGCGCCCCAGACGGAAGACGTTGACGTTGGGATCCACCAGGAGTTTGCAGTAGCCTCCCAGCAGACACCCTAAGTCTTTGGCTGCCAGAGAGTCCATCAGTAAGGCAAATGGCTGAGAGGGGGAGGGTATTGCAGAAAAAAGGTAAAGTAGTAGTGTTTAAAGCCAAAGGGTAAGAGGGGAAAAGCGATGGAGTGGGAGAAAGAGGGAGAGACAGTCACCTTTGCGTTCATGAATTAACATTATATATAGCTAGCCTTAGGCTGTATGCTGTTATATATCACATGTATAGTAGAGAAAGAATGCTTGACCTATATTTAGTGTCATGTTCATGAATATAGTGTGGTGAATGAACATCTGTGTCACGTCTATATGTTTACGAATAATACAGCCTTGCAACTCGATGAACATGTATATCCCACCTAAGGCCTCCTCACCTTCATGTCATGCAGCGAGATGCGCAGCAGGCTGACTTTGTCCGACTCCGAGAGCAGCTCCACTCGGCTGATGCTGCTGAACTCGACCAGCGTAGAGATCACGTTGAGCTTGTGGTTGATGACCTGACTCATCCCATACTTGGCTCCCACCAGCAGCGTGACCAGCACTTCCCTGTCCTGAAGCTGAAAGGAGAAGGAAGAAAGAAAGAAAATAAGTGTTGCAGTCATTTTAATTGGTTGCAATTTCCATCATTTAGCAAATGGACCACCAATGTACATGAGGCCTTTAGCCCTTACCATCATTGTGGCTGTGTACGACCGTCCCCCATAAGAAATGAGCTCTCCCAGCTGAGTGAGGTAGGCCAACCGAGCCTGAGTGGCAGATATTACCTATAACACCACAGAGAAGATATACAGTATGAGCAAGACGGACAAAAAAGGGGGTGGGTGGCATTACCCAAGCCTGATACTGACTATTCACCTTTTTAATTAGCCTCCTACTCAGCATCTATTTTTCCTCCAAGCGGCTGTTCTTCCATATACTGCTTTAAACCTTAGGAAGATTAGCAGTCCTCATACATCTCAGCTAAAACGTAGCCTGAAGTCACTGCTGAACTGTCACTATGTGTCTCTTTACACCTCTCACATTTTCCTTCCACTTATCCATTTACCTTCTGGCGTGGCTCTAGCAGGGACTGGATCTTTTTGAGGTGGTAGCTAATGGCTTTCCTCAGGTCCTTCTCTCTCATGTTGCCCAGCAGCGTAGGAGAGATGAAGCTGTCCAAGCCGAACTCCTTCCTGTCAACGCCACATTTGCAGAGGCATGAAAGTACTCAGTGAATAAAATGTTACAAAGAAATCCATGAAAAGTGAATAGAGTTTGTAATGTAAGGACAAAGATACACTTAGTATCGGGACTTAAATTCAGATTTTTCACTGAGCTTTATTTCTTTAAAAAAACAAACAAACAAACAAAAAACTACCAGTAGATATTACTAAACAGTCATATTTCAGCTTTCCGTCCCATTAATTGCAAGTTGTCTTCACAATTATAACTTGTGGGATAAGTATAGAAAAGTACAGTTGACTGCTCTGTACTAATAAACTTAACAATGTATGACAACCAGGCCGCAATCCTTTAAAAAAATGGATGTTTGCTTTGCATTTTGAGACAGTTCCACTCTCAAGTAATGGGGCAAATATCCTGCACACACACACTAAACCTCTCCCATCACATTAATAGATTAGGCATTTAGTGAGCTGCCTCATCCTAGACAAATCACAGTAATTGCAGCACTGAAAAAATGTCAAGGCCCTATTACTCAAAACCTATAATGAGAAGTACCACAATTACAGTGTCCTACTAGTGTGACCCCTAAACGGAAACTCTCCCACACGTATGACTCACGTAATACTCTTGATTGAGGTTCTGGTCTGTCCACAACTATCTAGTCTCTCATGCATGTGCAGGGCTGCCAGGCGGAGTGCAGTGTTGCACTTCATCTCCACCGCGAAACGCTCCTGTAGCACATCGCCAACGCTCTGCAGGCAGAAATAATCACAGTTTTAGTATTACATAATACACACGCACCTTACAGTGACCTGATTTTTGTCCCAGCATACACTGCATGTCAGACATTGCAAAGCACGTAGCTCATCAGCATATCTGTTAGTAAACCAGCAACCCTACACTGACAGGGAAAACACAATAGGCGAAGACAATGAAACAGTAAATTGGCATGACATAAGCGGCACTCCCCACTGCTTTAGTGAGCAACAAAAACACGCACAGGCCACATGTAACAATATCAAGACTTAGCATCATCAGAGCAAGTATGTAACTGCTTTGTACAAAAGAAGGACCAAAGAATGTGAACAACGTGTTACAGGGATAAGGCCACAGTCGAAAATACAATGAGTACGATTTTAAAAGCAGTATCATGAAGATATAAGGAGCAGCTGCATGTTGACTTCAGAGCTACTTTTGCAATATTTTCGAAGAATTTCAGAGCACACTCAGCATAAAGTGGGTACAAAGTTTTATTTTCTGTACATACGCAGAGAAAGGACCAAAGTCTAATTGCGAAATAATTCAGAGCAAAAGTCTCTGAGATGACCAATGTATGACCGTAATGGTGACAACAAATAAAGGAGCTTCTCTGACCTGTAAAAAGAAGTACTCAAAGGCAGAGGGGTCATCCTGCAGTAGGTCTCCTGGGTCTCTGGGGATGAAACAAACCCTGAACAGACACCTGTAATCGTGGGAGTCTTTCTTTTGCACCACCTGGTGAAGACAAAAGATCGAGGTGGAAAGTTGTAGCATTTAATCTTCATACACATCTACGAGATATCTCTGCATGGATTCTTTTCCTTCACCCTCTGAATGAGCTCATCTTCATGCAGTAGCAGCAGTTTGGTGATGCTGTACTGTTGCTCTAGCACCAGGGCGAAGTATTCGATGGCCCGGATGGACAGTTTATCCTTCAGAGTCAGAACAATGTCCTGGAATGACAAAAAACCCAACAGCTCACACCTCTTAGACAAGCATGTTTCGTCCCACTCCGCTGAGGGCAAAGGGACAAATCTGATTCCCTGTCTCAGATTTCCTTCAGCTGGGAAAACAAACTGAAATACAAAAGCTGCTGTAAAAATGATACACTGCTCATAAAGACAGAAGCATGTACCTACTGATGGTGACTTACTGACCTTTTCGGAATTTCCTTTTTCAGAAACAATATCTCCCAATGAACTACAACCGTTATAGCCAACCCACACTGTGACACCTTTGGGGAAAATCATACCTTAGCTTCTGGTGCACTTAATTTCAAAATACTCCCACCTGGTCCTACCAAGCATCTCACAGCTACATTCACCTGTGTGCTTAGTCTCGTGGTGGTTTTAAGAAACTGTGTGGGCTTTTTATTGGCTCATAAGAGGACAGTCTTGACTCACCCCTCATTTCTTTATATGTTGCAAGGAAAATGGTAAGTAGGTGCAGCAATTTTTGGTAATGTATGCAAACATACATGAAACATACTGTATATAGGGCAACAATAGAGTTTATACAGTTCTAATGAGCTTGAAAGTCAGTATTTGGTGTGACCACCCTTATTCTTCACCATAGCCTGAACTCTCTTAGGTAGGCCTTCCTGTAATTTGTTTAAGTAGTTCTCCAGGCTCCTTGAAGAACATTCAAAGCTGTTCTTTGGATATTGGCTTCATTTTACTCAGTTCTCTGTCAAAATGATCTCACACTGCTTCAATATTGTTGAGGTGCATGCTCTGTGGAGGCCAATCCATGACTGATAGACTTGAACTGTGTTTTGTTCTATCGAGATATGCTTTGGCAGTGTATTTGGGATCATTCACCATTGCTAATTGCGAACAGTTTACAGACATACTGAGGACCATTTGAACCAAAAATTTAAAACTTGGACACTGATTTTTGGTCCAGTTCTTGTGTAGTTTGGTGTACCTCAGTCTTTTCTTCCCGTTTTCATTCCATATAAATGCCTTCTTGACAACCATCCTTCTACTGAGACCATTTCTGATGAGGCTTCAGTGAAGAGTAGGTTAAGACCCTGTTTCCTCAGTTTCTTTAAGGGCACACTGCACACCATGGTGAGATAGGGCTAATTGTTTTGGGGGGGTTTTGGTGCAAAAATACTATTTTATGCCAGTCAAACTTTGTTATCTTCAGATTCATATTCAAATTTGAAATTGGTCTATTCCAAATTTTCTGTTGTGTGTAAAGACACAAGGACTAGACTGAATATGAGTGAAAAAGTCCAAAGGTAAACTTTGAAAGACCTTTATAAACCCAGAAGAACTATTTCTCAAGACTACGTTAAAAAATAGCTGTTGTCAGGCTTCTTATTACTGGGGCACACTGCTGTTATGTAATAAAAATGTCAACCATGAATGATGTAGGGATCTCTTGGGTCACTTAGTTACTATATCTATCAAAAGATAAACAAGTAGCAACTCTTGTGTCCATCAGGCCAATGAGCGAGCTACTTTCAGCTGTTCTCCTATTCACGAGGGCTACCAGAGCAGGTAGTTTTGCATGTTTGATATGGCCATTTCTAACATAACCCCGGATGGATTTGCGTCTCTTCCTGCCCCAGGATCAAACCCCTTTTGCTGGTTAGGCGAACGTGTAACTTGCTATACGATGGAGCCACTCAATGAAGCCACCTAGTAAAAGCTCTAAATGCTCTTTTCGGGTAAATCTTTCTAACTAGGCTGGTAATCCTGTTTATTCCATACCTTGACGGTGGTGTTGTTGTCGAACTTGAAAGCCTTGGTCTGTCCGTTCTCTAAATAGACTTTCAGAACATTGGGCAGGAAGAGAAGAGAGTTTCCCTGGTGGAAAGAAGTGAGAGATGTGGTCAGACAGAATCAATATCAGATGAGAAAAGATCAAATATTAAATGATTGCAAGAAATGTTAGCCCATAAGCCCTAATGAAGAATATTTCATTATGTGGAAAACTGTGAATTGAAAGTCATTCAACAGCTGCTTGTAGCACATATAGAAAAAAAAAACCCTTACAGTAAATGCTTGTTTTTTGTTTGGCAACCTCCTTCTGTATCAGATAAGGTTTTCTCACCTGAGTGTGCCCATTGACCACCACCTCCTCTGCAAAGCGCACTTTAACTGGATTACTCCTCAGACGAGCTCTCTTCTCTGCTGACATAATGGATGACTTGGGATTCTGTAGCACACACACACACACACACACATCAGCACCATTACTGTACATGAAGGATGAAGCACGGGCTAAGACACACATGAGTAACACTGACGCCAGCAGGCTTTAAGATGCAAACATTCAGAGCTGTACTCAGACGGTCGATACATACATCACAATGTAAAGTGCTTAATCCTGTCAGAAGATGCAAGCTAAGAGTCACATGCTTGGGAGCACACAGACAGCTTATGTTTAAATGAGCGATGGCATAATGACTGTGTAGTGAGGAGCTCATTAATGTCTTCTTTGTACTCACTGTCATGTGCCGCAGGATAGTCACATTGATACAATCCTCCAAGTTCCTGAGCAGAGAGAAGAAGCATTCATTCACACAGACGGAGGAGGGATCATAACCTTTCTGCTCAGCTATTAAGTCAGCATCTTCTGCTCTGACCTCTGCCACTAACTCACTAAGCCTTCTACACATGCAGTCACACATGAATCAGCGTCAAACTCTCAGAAAACAACTGAAATAATTGTCATTGATTTCTTTAATGACTGTAAAAAACCAGAATAGAATTTATTTAGAATTTTCTCTAATTTACACATAATCGAAAGTACACATACAGGCTGAAATATTTACATACAGTCCCTTAAATCTACAGTTTTCTAAGAAGGAGAATTGGAGATTTACACAAGCTGGAAAGATTTCTAAACAGTCATCGATCATCGGTTCAAAGCATATCCTAAGTACAAATTATTGAGATGTGTCACCACTTTGGTCTGGAAGAAGACCCAAACCGTCACTCTCAAACAAGAGGAAATTGGTGAGGATGTTCAGGAACAACCCAAGAAACACCAAGGCTCAATCTTGAACTGATAACTGCTGAAACACCTTGAACCGAGAGGGTGGCGACCAAGAAAGAGGCGCCTACTCCAACATCGACACCTTCAAGCGCGACTGAAATCTGCAGCTGCCCACATAGACAAGCCAAACACTTCAAAAGTAGTTTTGGAATGGAAACCAGACCATTTATAATAACTCTACTAATACTACCAAAAAGACTGGTCAAATATCCAGAATCATGCCAGAAGCTTGTGGATTGATACCTAAAGCATCTCGTTGAAGTACAAGTTGCAGAAGGGACATTTAACCAAATGTTAGTGGGGCTATATATTCGAGCCCGTATGGATACCACTGTGATTTAGAAAAATGGAAAATAAATTAAATTTTTTGCACCAAATTCTTGCTTTCAAAAGTCTTTAAATGCATTAATTCAACCCTGGAAAAAGAAAAGTTCAAATAAAATATTAAAAGCCCCAAATTACCCTGAGATTCATGCCCATGATGAGTGCATGGAAACTTCTAAACACAACTGTAGATAGATAGATGGATCTCCTCACCTTAAGACATTTTCCACCTGCTCTTCACTCAAATCCTCCATCGCTGTATCATTAATCTGCAGCACCTGGTCCCCTGGGAATAGTATCCCATCTGCAGGACTTCCTAAACACACGCATTCCCATCAACACACACACAGATGCACAAATTCACACAATGAAAGAGTGAGCGCTTGCATAAAACAAAAAAAAAAACCACAGCTGCGTACGTGGAGACAAAGGGAGACACACAAGCGCGCGCACACACACACACACACACACACACAGAATGACACACATGCTTGTTCAATATGGCTGACTCAACAGCGTTCGGCTGAGCTCTCCGGGACGTGAGGGGTTACGGTTATTCTGGGTGTCTTCCAGCCCGGCTCGGCTCTGCTTTCTGTAGTTATTTATACTCATTTGTCTTCAGGCAAGCGAGCACGACTGAGGCACAGCAGTTTCAGCTTACTCTAACACACAAGCACACAGACATGCTGAGCATCTGTGCACGTAAACACATGCACCCACAAATTTCCACACACCCAGTCTGCCTGGCAAAGCCCCGTCTGTCCCTGATTTGTGACCCACTGAAGGCAAGCTGTACAGCATGGCAAGCTTTTGCACACAAACACACACACCCAAAAGCCAAAGTCCCCTCCTGTTAAGCTTTCATAATAGCGATTCCTCGTCTTCCTCTTTCTATCCTACTTCATCATCCTTCACTTTCCTTCAGCATCTACCAACATGGCCTCTCTGACTATTCCCAATCCCTAAGTGTCACCAACTGTTCATCCCCTCTCTACTTTCTGTACATTTTCACGCTCATTACTTTGCTCTCTTTGGCCATGTTTGCACTTTGGTTGTGTATTCCCCTCTGGGTCTTCCTGCTGGCATCTTCTCTCTCAATTAAATCTTGTCTTCTGTTATCACTTCCCTCTCCCTATCTCACTCCTCTCTCCTTTTCCTTGGCAGCAGCTACAGCGCTAGTGGCAGGGTGGGACCCTCCTCACTGCATTTATCAGCTTATTTTACAGGATAGACATAAAGTAATGGATCAGCATCTCTCCCTCTCTCTCCCCTGCACTGTCTCTCTTTATCAGTCTCTCTATCCCCCCATCAAAGTTGCATAAATGAAAAGTGATTGAATTTAGAAAGGATGAGCAGGTGGCTCTGTTGTTTCCGTGGCTTCTCTGGCACCGTGCCCCGGGGCCTGAATGCCAGGAATGTGTGTGTGCGTGTTATGTGTGTGTGTGAGAGAGAGAGAGAGAGAGAGTGGTAAAGTGTAAATATGCTTGCTGCACGCGGAGAAAATTGCATAAAGCAGGTGGCAATTTGGTAACACTGACTCACAGCCACTGCACGGCCGATGTACCTGTGGCGATGTCCCTGACCAGCAGGGGTGCGTTTGTGGTGAGGGTGAAGCCATGTCCAGTGCTGCTGTCCAGGACCGGGTCCCGGGTAATCTGCAATGTCAGCTTGGCCTGGAAGTTCTGATTGGACAGACTGTTGGAGCGCTGCGACCTCCCATCGCCTAGCAACCGCTCTCTGAGGAAGTCAAATAGGGTGATGGGTTATCCAACTGGAGGCGACGACAGCCATGAAGACTATGTATTCAAGTAGTGTATTCAAAGAGGAGAAAGTTTACTTTTTGCTCTTCCAGATCACGTTTCTTATTTGTTACACAGTGACTGCTGATTAAAACGCAGCACAGAAATCCTGTAAAGTGAACCTTCTCTGTGGTGTTACACAGTATTTCCGGCTCCACAGTTCAGACAGCTTGTATATATTTTAGGCCTCGATGCAGCCTCTCATTTCACTCACTGTCTGAAGACAACCTATTTTAGCTCCTCTACAGTTAAGTCAACTTTCTTCTGATTGGCTGTCCCTCACAAAAGTGGGGTTGCTACACCCAAGCCGAGAGCTACAGTAGAGAGAAACTTTCTAAAATCGAGTGTTTTGCTCATTCAGGTCAGGAATACTCTCTATTTAACCGCTTTATTTAGAAACTTGTCTAAATGAACGTTAATCATCATAAGAGTATATATATAACCAAAAATAATGGAAAAGCATGCTAGGTTCACTTTACAGGTGTAAAATAACAGCATTTATTCAAGTCACAATAAATACTGTGGTGTAGGATTTACATTTTCAAGGCAATGGAAGGTCAAAATAATATAGAATTCAAGGTGACATGTTGTTGTCTGTTCACTATTATTAAATACACTTAATTTATAAATAATTAGAGAAAAGCATCATATAATCACCTTTCAGAAGCTGTATCTGTTATTAACACTGATTAAATGACACCAACAGTTTAACGTACATCCTTAGCTTGAATGCACCCTGGAAATAGGTTTACTTTTGAATGGCAAAATGTCTGACTTTTTCACAAAGGCACGCCAGACATTGACACTTTTATTGAATCGGTTTAGGTTTTGCTGTGATTTGTGCGTTTTACAACCTCAACATGATTAACAAAAACAGGCCGGGAGAATATTGTGAAACTGCCAAAAGATCATTGGCACCGACTTGATAGATCTTCGCTGTGTTTTGGCAACTAAGACCCTGTCACAGGGCAAAGGTCACTCTGGCAGGCCTTCAACACCCTCTTTATGCAAAGCTTCAACACAAGTCATATGAGAAGGCTGGGGAGGGCCAAAGCAAATAAATATATGAGATCATTTGTTCTGTCAGCTGTTGGATTGCTAAACAAGCTGCAGGCCAGGGTAGTACACAGTTTTAACTGTAGACTTCCAGTGCATTTGCAGCTCTCTTTATGATTGCATTTAATGTATGCTTTTCGTTTATTTATGATGTGCGATGACAGTGATGACAACTATTTGTGAACCGAAATTCCCCTCGGGGACGATAACGAATATCCTTCTCCCCAGGAATTCCCAGGAGGAAGTTTACTGGGATTTCTCAGCAACGCGCTCATTGCTGAGAATGAGTCTTAGCGGACAGCCAAATGTGAAGGATTCTTGAAAGCATATTTGTGGTTTGCTGTGGGGCAAGTTTGTGTATGAGAGAGGGACAGGCAGGCAGTTCGGGTTTGAATATGTACTTAGCTATGTGGCTCAGTGTGTGGGTGTAGGGAGGAGGTTTGGTTTGTGTGTGTGTCTTAGTGGGTCCATAACAGGTTGAGAAAGCCGGTTTCTTCTTCAGTTTTTGCCTCTTTTTGTTTTTCGAATGCTGTTTACCCTTTTTTTTAGTTATTGCTAACTCACAATGAGTCAGTAAATTTCCTCAGCATGCTGAACAAATACACACCTGCACTTTCCACATTTTTGTGTCACTCAAGAATCTGGCACCAGGCTTAGAAGTGCTTAAAGTTGCTCTTCCACTCTTTACACATTGTTTAGTTATTTTTAGCATATAAGTTGGTGGGGGGGGGGTTTAAACTCTGTCATACTGCATACTCAGTTTCTTCCCATCAAAATCCACCCTCTGAACACCTTTGCACTGATTTCACCACAAAAACATCTTCCCCCTCAGCTCAGACTCCTTTTAATTCCGTACCTGCTAAGTGACTCTCGAGTGCGTCGTATTATTGTCCCCACCACCTGCTGCACCCGACTGGCCCTCCGAGCCGGAGACCTGCTCCTGCATCGCTCCTGCTCCTCCATTTATCTGAAGCGACAAAGAGAGAAAAGTGCATGAAGACGCAGAGGGACAGGGAAACGTGGGAGGAAGATGAAAGGATTTGGTTGGGATAAATGAAACGAGAAACTGCTCAGAGCTCAGATCTGTCTTTTTTGGACTGTGCAATCAGTGCAAGAATTGTGCTCCAGCTACATTTGCATCTAGTCGGGCTCTTTTTTATATGCACTGCACGTAGCCTGCCTCGAACGCTATGAATAATCAGATGTGTGAGCAGAAAGCAAAAAAAAAAAAGACTGTGAGAGAAAGGGGTGGAGTTTAGTCAGCATGAGCAGCAAAACATGGCGAAATGACCTGATTCTCAAAAACAACAACAACTGCATCATCACACAATAAAAGGACTCACAAGTATGCCTCAGTATGAACGTTCACAACACCACCACTCTGCAGCTGTACATTTTCTGCTTAGCTTGCCCCTTAAACAAGGGAGTGGTGAGGACATAAAGAGCGATGGAGGGCTCATTTTAACCCTGGGGAGTTCGACTGAACGCAAACCAAATCTCAAGACTTACTACGCCCCTCAAAAGGGTTTTGTTTCTTTCAGCCAATCAATACTCTGCAGCTGGAAGAGGCTTGTAGAGCGCCTGATAATTAGTTGACAGCCTTTATTTGCGGCATGAAGGGGAATTAAGTTATGCTGAGTTTTGTTTTCAGCAGATACTCCCTCATGATATACTTCATCTGCTGTTTGTGGCCATGCTGGGCGGTTTCACCCACTGAAAGAGGGAAAAACAAAGGGGAAAATTTGGCAGGGACGGGAAAAGCAGTGACCTAGATCTGATCTGTTTGGCTAACGATGATGAATGCCCTCCTGAAACTTAATGATCCATACCTTGGCCTGGGGGAAACCAATCCAAGAGCTCAGTCTGACCGGCCTTCGGAAATATGGATCAAACTGCTGCATGCCAACAGTTCTGTGAAGAGCTTAAAAGAGGCAGGGCTCTGGCCGTCTGCCACACTTGTTCCTAGCATTTTAAAAACACGCCTGTGTCCAATAAATGAGGAAGGATGAGTCATTAAAGTAGGAATTACCTCACAGTACTTCTGAGTTATGCAAAAACAATGCACGTTGTGCTGTAAGCGGTAGATATTAAGCAGTACTACTGTGTGTAAAAGTACATTTATGGGATAGACTTTTCTTCACATTCACTCAACTTTCTCCCACCTCTGCTTCAGTGTCTCTGCTGAATGGAGGCCAGCGCTGACTAGCCCTCCTTAATGGTAGTAAAACATGCAGTGTAGGTTTGTCCTTTAAGAGGATTAGAGGTACTCGCTCTGCACAAGCCCGCACTGGTCAGGGTGTCACTTTAGCACCTCCTGCTTATCCGGATAGAGCCAGATAAACATGGATGAAGAAGGCTGAGTGAGAGTAGGTAGTAGACAGATGCACACGAGGAACCAAGTGCACTTAGTATTACATCTGCTCCCCCTTTGATCACTGGAAGAAACATTCACTATGTGTTAAACATGCAGGTGTATGGATGGGTAAATACGTGCATGTTCAAGTGCTGGGTGAGATGATTCTTCCTCTGCTTCTGTCTGTCATTTTCTCCCTCTTTCTCTCACCTTCATTGCCCTTGCAGAGTCAGGTAGTCATCTCCAGTGACAGTCTCTGTGGGCAGCACTTTTTATATACATACACAACCTAAGCACTGGAGCAACGAGTTTATTATCTTGGCGTTCATCAACTGCAGCTCACATTTGCAGCTTTACTAGTAAAGCTAGTCTAGCAGATCCAAGAGGAAATACACTGTGACTGCACTTCCCTCATAGTTCTAGAAAAAAGGAGAGAAACCAAACAGCCCGGTGTTTCACATTTTCACTGAAGACTCAGAGAGAGCATGACTCACCGTGATGTAGCTTGTCTCTTCAAGACTCCGGAACAAACATACCCCCTCGCCCTCTGAGACATCAGCTCTGGGTAGGTTGAAAAGAGGTGGAGAGGGGTTGTTGCGATCATCAGGGCCGATGCCAATCTGGAGCTACACCACCTGTGCAGAGCAGAACACTATCAGGGAAACCTGTCAAAACACATTCACGTGACAAGTTTATAATTAGAATGAAGCAGGAAACAACCGGTTTCTGGGACTGATTAACCTCTATTAGCTCAATTTTTAACCTGTTCATTAAAAGAAATTGAATTCTACTCAAGTAGTCAGTATATTTTTTTGTGAACACAAAAGTGTGTCAGGCAAAGCAGATGTGAGCATGAAACAAGTATCTGGTTGTGGTTTTCCAAAAAGGCTCCTCCTCTAGTCCCAGAGGCTCTCTCGCTCTCATCCACTGACTTTCTCTGCTCCTCCACAGCTTCAAAAGCTCATGGCGATGGAGAGACGAGGCACTCCATCTCCGTCTGGTTGTCTAAATTAAAATTTCATACAGCCCAGTTCAGTTAACAGTTCAGTTAACTGGGTGTGCTCTAAAAGCAGAGAGGACAGCCTGTGAATCCCGATGTGCTGGAGAGAGAACCACTGCCAGGCAAACAGCGATCTTGGCCGATATTAAAAGGGGACAAGTCTTTCATGTGAACATCAGGGCAGATATGTTGGAAACCTAAGCCAGACTCTGGTTTTCAGTGGAAATAAAGGGCTTTGATGTGTACGAGCCCGGCTTTTGAATTAGGAGAAAACACTGGATAAACATTCTTGCTCTCATCTAAGGAAACCACTTTATTCTGCACTTGAATGTTGATCTATGATGTAAACGCTCATTCTTTGTTGTTTTCTTCTACAAGAGGGAGCAGAAATCAAGGAGCTGATAGTCCCATCACTGTAGCTCTTCCATCGGGCCCTGTGTCCCACACACAGAGCTCTTTCACGAGGCCCATGTGTCCCTCAGACAAGGCAGAGGAGGACCTGGACACACACAGACTGCAGGGCACATGAATAATGCATGGGGCTAATGCAGCTAGCTCAGCCTCCAACCGCCTCCTTCTGCCACTTTGCCAACACAGGCAAGGAGAAGAAGAGCGAGCACAGAAGGAGAGAGGGAGAATGGGGGTTGGAAGCAGGGGGAGAAAGGAGCACGCGGGGGGGGGGGCTCTAAGGGGGCTGAGAAAAGGGGCAGGGATACAGAAAGAGAATTGGTCAGGGCAAAGAAAAGAAAGAAAGGACAGGATATTGAAGAGGGAAAAGAAAAGGGGGAGAGTTTTAAAAAGGGTGAAGAGGGCAGCGCCAAAAGAAATGAAAGGAGAAAGCTGCTGGAGAGGACGGGGAAATAAAGAAGAAAAAGTGGAAGGTGACAGAGTCCGTTCATCAGGAGGAGCCGGCGAAAGGGTGGTCAAGTGAAGGCGAGGTTTTTTACCACCGTTTGAGAGCAAACAGTGAGACAGAAGGAGCTGTTAACAAACAGATAGACAACACTCAGACCTGTAGCGTTGGTAGAACCCTCATCTGTGACTGTGAGAGATTGCTTCAGTTTTCTCAATATGTGCCAGCATCTTCATTTTATCCAAACCCGGCACAGTGGAAGACGGAGACGGGTCTGCTCCTTAATCTCTCTCTGAATCAATAGTGAATCTTAAATGCCATCCTGCACTGTCACGTCCTGAAATCCCCGAGCTCACCGTGCAAACAACTCATCAGCAAGCCTCAGAGCCTGCCTGGCCTTTCACTCAGTCTCCCTCCTCTTTTTCCCTTCACCTTCTCACCCCTACACCAGCCTTCACTTTACATGGCGAACATAGAAGAATGCTGTTAGGTAATAAAGTCTGTCTTCCCTCTTTTTTTTCTCTCTTTTGTCTGTGTCTGATTTCTCTAAGACAATCCCTCCCCCGTCTGCTCATTTTCCTCACACAATGTCTCTCTGTCTCTGGCAAAACAGACAGTTATTTAATCCCAGTTTGAGGACGCATGCAGTTCATAGAATTAGGCTTCTCCGCTCTATCCTCAGGGGGGCTGAGAGGTGGTACTGAACGGGCAGTTCCTGTGCAGTCAGCTGAAGAGAAAATGGTTTTAAGCCCAATTAGCACTGCTGGGCTAAACCACGTCAGTACAGAAAAACCTGAACGTGGCACAGAGAGGTCGCATCAGGGCATGAATCCACTGACTCGACAACAGATTTTATTTAGAAAGGACCGGTTGGGTGTTTTGGACATCTTGTTCCCAATCTGTCCCGTGCACACATATACACCCCAACCCCCTTCCCAAGCCGAGCACGACACGCCGGATACAGCTGCACCACATGAGGTGCAGGACAGCGGCAGCAGGGGTTGGTTCAGCAACTCCACATTTCATTTTGGCTCACAGTTGTTGCCAATAAAGTTGGACACAGACTTCAGGGAACATTCAGTCCAACAGCAGCACGCTTGGCAGAAAATACTGCGTGTTTCAATACTTGGAGGACTGGAGGTGGTGGAGGTGGTGGGGGGGGATTTAATGTGAGACAGCTGAAATGATTCAGATTTCATAAATGCAAAGTTGTAAACGTGAAGAACAACAAGCAGAGCAGACAACACAAACCCCCAGAGTCAGTCAGGGTGCAGGATTTGTTCTTTGTCATTTACTTAGTGCAACAAGATACTTTACTCATACTGAAGGACTTTAAAAATAAAGTAAATAAATGTTTGGATGCATTTATAAGGTGGGGAAACACTCACAATGTGTTCTTAGAAAGTCAAAAAAAAGTTGATTATTTCATTAAATTTGCTAATATACGTCTTGAATGTCTAAATAAAAAGACGCTTTTGAGTGCTCACTGTAGCTCTATACGTGTAAGTAAGGAACTGTAAGTCGCTTTCTGTAAGAAGCTCAATATGTGGATGCTGTATAACCACAGAACTTAAAATGGACCATGTCTAAAATAATGTTCAACTTTAGTTAAAGTAATTAAAAAGCGACTCCATGATGAATCATCAGATGCTTTTCATTAACTCTTTTCTCCATAAAGACGACATTTGACGACCTTCCCCGCACCCTTAATGACAGCTTTTGACACCTCAGTATATATCAATAACGCTGTGGTTTGACTGCCATTAGAATAATTTCCGGCCTTTTCCGAGGGTAGCTGCAGAGGCAGAGACCACCCTCACTAATTTCTGATGCACACCCAGTAATTTTCTTCTATAAGCAGGCCTGAAATATGACAGAAGCTGCTCAGTTCAGAAAAGCGTTTCAAGTGTTGCTCTTAATAGACTTTCAGGGGGTAAAGAGTTAAAGGGTGTGTATTTATATGGTATTACACATACATACATAGATTGGCAGAGGTTTTGGAGGTGCTTTAATATCCAGTAAAAGGATACGAAGTAGCAGGAGGCAGAGATCAAACCACCAAACTTGTGAGACGCCCCTACATAGTCTTGTATTTTTAGCCAGATTGGCTCCGTGGGCGCCATGATGTGTCAGGCTAATCTATGTCTACAAATATTACCACAGAATTTGGTGGAGACTCTTGAGGCACATGGATGATGAATCCAGCGGACTCTGGTGAATCTCTGACTTTTTGTTTAGTGCTACCATGAGGCTGATGCTTTCTTGTGCCCATTAAATATTTAGATTCAACATCCACTAAGCATGCCAGCATAAAATGCTGTACAAAATTTCTAGGTGATGGTCTGCCATAAAATTAAGTAGAAACATCACCAAAGCTAGCTGTATGGGTTTTTGTTGACTTTCTATTGGTGGAGGTTGCTTGTTTTCCTTATATGATGCGGCATGTGGCAGTGGTCCATGCTATGCAATTGCAAAAAAAAGAAGGAATAAAATCACTGATAAGGTCGATTTTAAAAGGAACAGCTTGTTTGCTTGTTTAACTTCACGGCATGTCGTGTTTTGCTGGTTGTTTGTTACTGCAACCTGTCTTCCAGATATAATCCCATCTTCTGTTTCTCATTCCGTCTGTCAGCTCATTCCATTAGCATTATGGAGACCGAGCTCACCGTGCACCGCTTGTTTCATTCCCCCTTTCATCAGCGACCTGGCAAGGCTTGAGCTCCCCTGTGAACTATTAAATAATGGGTACGTTGTGTTGTGTCACAGATCTATATCAATGGTTCTCATGGTTCTAAAGAGAAGGAAACATGCAGACAGACATAAAAAGAGAGGAGATGTCTGATGTCTGAGGAAAGCTTTTGGATATTCCAGGGTGATAGATGTAGCAAGTCTGGAATTTCTGCAACACTTTTCTTTTCTTTTTTTTTTTTGCTGTCTGAGTCAATTTCCTTCAAGTCAGTGATCCTTAAGAGGAACACAATACAGGTCTTATCTTTAAGTAAAAGCAATAAGAGTTCAGTCTGTTTGCTACAAGCTATAATAATGCCCAGGTTCTGTAATAACACAGATACAGCAGGCTTTCAATATTTCATATCACAGCTAAGAACAGAAAACCTGATTATTAGGAGCCTATGATTTGCTTGGGCTTTTAAGGAAAATTCTTTTCATTCTCAAAGTCTTTTGCTATATGTTCACAGAAAAGGGGGGTTGGCCTACATTAAGATACCACTGCCAGTCAGTGGTGGCATCACCAGAGAGCTGTCACATGAATGAGGTCACGTCTCCTGTTTCCTCTGGCGACAGCACCAGGAAGAAACAGGTGTAAAATACTCAATAATAAACCCATCCCTATAATGCATGGATATAGCCCTTCATATATCCACCAGAAACAGCCTCTACAATCACATTAGGCAACCCGTGACCTACTCATTAGCTGAAATCTTCCTCTTTATAATAACATGAACTGAAGATGAATTCTTGAGCAGGTCAAGTACTGGTCAGCGTATTGGGAGCAGGAGCAGCAAAACACCAGCTCAGCAGCAGCACAGTCTGCCCCGGAGACATGGAGATGAGACTAAAGATGAAGAGAGAGGGAGAGGATGGTAGACTGGCTCTGGTTAAGTGGGACAGAGGAGCAGTCAGCAGAGAAGATCGAGGATAATGCAGGCAGGCATCAAGTCTTTCCTGATGTGCAAGTTCTGCCCATCGCTTTTCTCCTCTGGCGGAGTGACCTCAGAGCAGCAATTCCCATCACATGCTTCAGCATACATCCCTGAGTCATAGCACAATGCCTGCAGCGCTGGCAGGAGCGCAGGCGGCTTGCTCACATGTATACACGCTGAGTGAAAGCAGCTTTATGTTTAGGATCCGCCAAAACGCCATACGGACCGCAAACAGAAGCATGGAAAGAAGATATCAATGAGAAGATAGCAATGAGTGGAAGCTGCATTACTACACACGTCTGGGCCGCAACAAAGCGGTCACATTAAATCACGCCATGCGTTAAACGGAGGGCCCCAGAACAAGCAAAACGCATTGTTCCGGTCTAGTTATGTTGCGCTTGTCATGCCCGACACGGCACGGCAAGGGAGAGTGAGAGAGAGATAGAGCAGGGAGAGAGGTGCATGGCCAAAGGACACGAGCGAAGGAAAAATCGGAAGAGACGACTGTCTCAGGCTGGCTGCACATCGCCTACGCCCATTCATAATGTGCGTGTTTTACTACCCAGACTCCTGGCATCCCCCCTACCCACCCCCCTCCTCCTCTGATCAGCCAGGATTTAGTCCATGCATTTCCCATCTGTAGCTAGTGACGGTGATTTCACTGCGCACACGACAGCGTGGATTTCCAATACCGATGCATAACACATGCGTTTGAGAATATGGTGAATTATAGACCGAGCACTATTTTGTTGAGATTTTGCTATAACTGTATATTATATTGTGTTGATATAATATTAATACACTGGGGGTTGTGAGATTTAACCTCAGCGCCTCTCTTTATCGCTCACAAACCCATCATGAATGTCCCTAAAAGCATCGATATCTGCCATCTCACAGGCCAGACACTAACTTTGATCAGCCATGCCCCTCAATCCAGGGGGCTAAACAAAGAGAGAAGAAGAAAAAAGGTCACTCTTTTGTTGTTTCCCTTATAGCGTAATCTTAATCGGATTTAAATCTCCGCCACCTCCCTCAAATAGGGACCCGGGTGTAGCCCGCGGGTGATGTGAAAGTGACCACGAGTTAAATTATTCATATTCAGATGATAATCGGTGCAAATGGCAGGACTGTCTGAACGCAAGGTGCCGGTCGGCGCCTGCGTAACCAGCCGGGCGCTCCTGTCCTTCATCAGACAGCAAACGCCGCGAAATAACGAAAGGACTCACCTCGTGGTTGATCGGGAGACAGTCGGACCGGGAGTCTAAGGAGGGGGGGATTGGTGGTTAGGCTTCCCCCCTATTTTCTACTAAAAGACGAGAGATTTTATACGAGACGAAATCCGTTTCTCGAAAATATCCTCCCGCGCCAGATGATGATGGTGATGGTGATGTGGTGTGCGGGGGGGTTGGCTAAAAGCTGGATGCTGTCATCGTACTGGGACTGCTCCCTGCCTAATCCTCGGCCCTGAGCTCAGAAATAACCCACCCCCTCCCTCTGCTCGTCTCTCTCTCTCTTTCTCTCTCTCTCTCTCTCTCGCTTTCTCTCCTTCTCCACCCCCTCGCTGCCTTCATCGCTGCCTGTCCGGGAGGACACCCCCCCGATCATCCCACCCCTTCTCCACAAGGTCAGTTAGTTACAGCAAATGAGTTATTATAGTCAATGTAGTCAGTAAAGATTCATTTGGCCGTTTCTGATAAGTTCTTCGGTTAGTATGTTAACTGAAGAACTTATAGAGCAAATTAAAACCATAAAATTAGATTTACTGTCAAATAAATCAACATATATAATAATAATAATAATAATAATAATAATAATAATTATTATTATTATTATTATTGTGTGTGTGTGTGTGTGTGTGTGTGTGTGTGTGTGTGTGTTGAAATAATATTCATTTTAAAAGCAGCCCACACGCACGGATAGACTGCTGTGCTATACAGGAAATTTGCCAGGGGCCCCAGACGGCCGGGTTCCCAAAGGGTTCCCGATTTATTGTAGGCTATTTCAGCTGGCCTCAGGTAATTTAGTTAATTACAACTTTGCCTGGCATCTGCACCCCTCATACACATAATCACTCAGTTAAATAACAATGGTCCCAAAGCGGAGCCTGTGCTGCTGCCACTCTCAAAAAGATCTAAGCACTTCCTAAATTAAATGTTTTTAAAGCTAATCACCGAAAAACAGGGTCAAATTGACCCTTATGGACCACACCCGAGGAACCAACATTATTATTATTATTATTATTATTATTATTATTATTATAAGTTTCTTTTCTTAATATGATTCTATTATGTTTTAGCAGAAAGACAATTTCCTAATGAGTATTAATTCTTCTGCATTACACATAAGACTATTTTAAGTATCCAGCAGAACATACATAAGAATAATATAATAAATAACTAAACTACTCCAATTTTAACTAAATATACGATAAAACTGCTAAAGTCTAATAAAGGCGCCACTATACACATTCGCGTTCTGGCTCCTTTGTATGGTTTGTCCCTGTGTAGGCACCGTATTTCGTCGTAATTTCCGGTGTTGCGTATTTCCGGTTTAGCTAATTCGTCCACGCGCCTGAAACGGTGAATTTTTCAGGCGAGCCGGACCGAGTAGAATTACAGCAGCAATGTTTAAACTGGAAGGGCTGGGACCCAAAATGGACCCGGAGGAGATGAAGAAGAAAATGCGACAAGATGTCATCTTGTCTTTACGAAACTTCCTTATTTACGTCGCTCTGCTCAGAGCCAGTGAGTAGCGTCAGATGACATTGAAAGTTAGCTGTGTAGACCGCTCACGGGTATTTAATGCAGCTCATTATCAGTAAACGGTGTCATTTGCTCACCTTCTCTTTGTAATAATCATGCATGTGAAGTAACCCGAGCACATCAAAATGTTGCCCCAATCAGGTATAATATGTTGTGGTTTACAGTATTTATAAATCACATACACCTCACGTGCCAAGGAGTATTGAGCTTGATACACAGTACTGTGGAAAAGTGTAGGGTCATCATTTATTCTTTATGTATTGCTAGGCAAATGGGGGAAATGGTGCAGTGATTTCATGAAACATGTGGAAACATACATAGAAACAGGGTATATAACAGATAAACAGAGTTAGTTCAATTCTAATGAGTTTGAAAGCCTCCACCATGTTTTACAGATGACACTTGTGTAGCTCCTGACCTCCTCCGTCAATACTGACAACGATTTGAACAAAAAATGCCAAATTTGGATTAATCACAAGACCTTTTGTGTCTCATTTTTAGTTCAGTTCTTGTGGAATTTGGCAAACCTCAGCCTTTTCTCCCTGTTTGCTTTCCCTCTTGATTGGATAGTTGACAGTCACCTTTGCAGTGAGACCATTTCCAATAAGGTTTCAGTGAACACTAGATCGACTGAAGGGCCAAATGTATCTCTCAGGATTTCTTCTCAGATACTGTTCATCTACCGTACATTGTTTCTTATACCTGCTACTTCTTTTGTCCTCTGCCACAGTTTGATTGGCAATAAAAATCCAATTTTATTGCCAATCAAACTGTGTTATCTTTGACATTTTTTGTGGATTTACAAATAGAAAAATAAATACACTGTGTTTCTGCAGGATGCTAGTAACAAAGTTACTTAAGTTTATTAAGTTATCTCTTAAGTTAGGTGCCTGTTTATTCTTGAATGAGCTATGTTATTCAAGACAAAGAAATGAGGGGTCACTCAATACTTGTGCACAGTACTGTATATGTTGGTGTTGGTCCGTGCGTCTGTCTTTCCTGTTCTCTTCCTATAAGAATTTGTTTACCTGTAGCAGGTAAGATGGTGTCTGTTCATCTGTACCTGAGAGCTGTGTATCTATTTGGACTGGGGCTGGTGGAGCTAATATGACATTTGTCTGTGTTTACAGCGCCGTATGTGTTAAAGAAGCTGGACAGCATATGAGTGGAGCAGCTGGTCTCCTCCTCCTCCATCCATTCACAGAGAGCTGATTGCATCAGAGACGGCATGGATCTCCAGAAGCAGACGGCTGGTTCCATTACAAAATCACAGCGGAAAATTACCAGTGTTTGTCCATCACTGCAGTGGAGAAACCGGCTCACACACATTCAGTTTTGTTTCACTTTGTAAACTTTTTTTCTTTTTTTAACTATTATTATTAAAACACATTGTCACTCTTTGTTTATACATGTTTTGTCTTTAATAGAGTTTCTTCCAGATGTCATAATAAAGTCAATCCATGTTTATGTTGTCAGTGTGCATGTGTTTCTTCAGCCCCTAATATTTGAGAGATATACTTAATACACAGCACATATTAGTAGCACTAATATGTATGAAGTATGAAACTATAGATAATATACAACTATTTCTGGCTCTCTGAAGATAAATTACTGATGTATTGTTGCTACAATTAAAAAAAACAAATTTGTGATCAAATATTTTGACTGGCACTTCCTAAATCGTACCATGTGGGGGCGCTGCTACGTAAGTCTGCGGACTAGTGAGACTGCAAGTGATGGAGGCGTCAGCAATGGACGCTAAACCGGGCTATTGTGTGTGTGCTCTGTGGCTTACCAACCGCGTAAGGGTGATCACGCCTGCAGTTTGAGGTTCGTTTTGGTGAGGAGAGCATCAGCTGTGCGCACGCGGGATCCTCCGCGTTCCTCCGTGTTACCGTTGGACCAGGCCCGCCCATACTCCAGAGCATCTCTAGAAAAGCCGGTGAATCAGACAATAACGCTTCTAAACACTGGAGCTGTGCTCCAAGAGGCTGTTCGCAGCGAATGAGGAGATAACCTCGGTTTCTTATCGATCGACCGGCCCGATGGATTCTCGATGATAATCTGATATCCTTAGTGTTTAATAACCAGCTCCATCGGCCGTGATGAACTTTCCAAGTCACTTCCAGCATATTTTCAAGCAGCTCAACCACCAGCGCCTCCAAGCTCAGCTGTGTGACTGTGTAGTGGTGGTTGGAGGTCAGACCTTTCAGGCTCACCGCTCCATCCTGGCAGCATGCAGTTCTCACTTCAGGGCTCTCCTCACCTCCAGCGACACTGCAGATGAGGCTGGAGGTTCAGGGGCTGACAGGTGTCGAGATGGTCCCAATGTGATAGAGCTCGATCCGGAGGTGGTGACCCCAGAGTCTTTCTCCACCCTGCTCGATATGATTTACACCTCCACTCTTTCCCTAGGGACCTCCAATGTGATGGATGTGTTACTGGCGGCATCGCACCTGCACCTCAACGGCGTGGTCAAGGCCTGCAAGATACACCTGTCCAGGAAAAACTTCCCTGCCTCTGCGCCTAAAGGTTGGAGGTCTGTGCAGCAGCAGGAGCAGGAAAGTCCATCTTCCCAGGTAGCAGGCAGTTTACAGCAACGGGTCACATCAGGCCTGGAAGAGGACCTCGATAAAGAGGAAATGGGAGAGGAGGTGAGTCAGTCTGGTGGGGATGAAGACTGTGTGGTGATAGTGGGGCATAAGAGAAAGCTGCATGAGGACAGGCTCAGTGACAGGAAGAGAACCTGCAGACTTCCTGGAGAAAACTATAAGGAGTGTTCGCCTACTGTTACCAGGAGCTGTGTGAGCCATGAGGAGAGAGGAGAAGCTCTGTTGTCCTCAGGTTGGCTGCAGATCACTGACACACTCTGGGAAAACCAAGGTGATGATGAGGAGAAGAAGTACAAAGCACCCAAGGGAGAATTAGAGGAAATCCAGCTGCCGAGCCAGTCGGATAGCAGCATAGGAGGTCTGTGGGAGAAGGGTGAACATACAGATGGAGACGGTGTGGTCAAGGTAAAGGTGGGAGAGGAAGAGGGAGACAAGCCTCAGGTGGCAGTGATTGAGGTGAAAAAGGAAAATCTAAGCTCATATTCTCCAGATTTGTTAACCAGTAATTCTCCTCCGTCTCCACTGGAAGCCTGCACAGATAATTTGAATGCACAACTCAGTGGCGAGAAGATGGCTGCAGCCAGCCCAGCAACATGTAATGTTGGCTCTTTACAGTCAGAGCTGTGCACAGATCTTCGCACCGAGGAGCAGGAAGAAACTGGAGATTTGGATGAGGACTCGGCGGATGGTGAGGGCCTGGACAGCCTGTCAGACCTGGCCTTTTCCTGCTTCCTCAATCCCGGCACTGAAAGCGTCATGGGAGCTCTGGAAGAAGATGACAGTCTAGCCAGCCTCACGGCTGCTGCCACAGCTGCTGCCGCCGCCAGCGAAGCTCCTCCAGCTCTGGTAGATGCAGGTGAGCAGGATCAAAAGTCAGACGAGGCAAACACCTCTACTGCTCAGTCTTCAGACTCTTCATCTTCACTTATCTTTCCGGTCACCTCGGTCCCCTTGCAGCAGCTTCTCCCAACTCAGAGCCCAGGATTTAGTGACACCATCATCCTCCAGCCCACCCAGAGCTCTCTGACAGGGTTCCTGAGCACTGTCAGACCACCACTCAGTGTGGGAGCCCCTGTCGTCCAACCCTCGAGGGCAGGGAAAAGCTCAGGAGCAACAACCTTCCGTCGAATCGCCCCCAAAACACAACCTGGATCAGAAGCTGGCACAGAGCTTTCCCATGGCTCTGGGGGGGACGTTGCCGATCGGCCACCTCTGACAAGAGCTTCAGAGGATGTTCTCTCCAAGTGCAAGAAAGCAGCTGCTGAGGACCACGTGCTGCTGGTGGAAGGGGAGAAAAAATACGCCTGCAAAATCTGCTGTAAGACCTTCATGAACTTGACTGACTGCAAGAAGCATATTCGTGTCCACACAGGAGAAAAGCCCTATCCCTGTCCCAAGTGTGGCAAGCGCTTCAGCCAGTCCTCCCACCTGTATAAGCACTCGAAGAACACCTGCCTAAACTGGAAAGATGACCAGTCTTTGGCAGGCACTTTGCTCTAAATATGGACTGTTATTTATTACTATTTAATTAAGTCTATAAAATGTATCCAAACTGATGCAAATGCACTGATGATGGTGTATATTGCTGCTGTGCTACAAGTTAATGAGAATAAATGATTCATTTGGTCATTTTTATTGATCACAAATCTATTTAACATGAGGTAATACAAAATTACACACTTTTGTGCATGAAAGTTAGCTTTTTATTCTTCAGAAAAATCATATTTCATTACAAAAACTGGAGTGTTGTGCTGTTTCAGTAACGGGAGACATGAAGTATTAGCAGAGAAAGTGCAGATAAGGAAGTTCATCATGGTAAATATTGCATTTTAAAATGGGGAAATGAGTTTTAAGAATACATTATAGTTTATTTGGATCAAGAGAGGAGAGGCATGGCATGTAGGGTAGCGCTACCTGGACACAAGCTGGGGCTTGATCAACCCTGGCTGGGTCGCCTGGGAGAGGGGGTCTGATTGTTGAAAGACCCGAAACCCCCAACGACCCCAGGTTACATCACTGATGATGTGTCCAGGGGCACCAAAGGGTGTACCATCAACTATTTTGAGAAGTTTTAGGGTTAACGAGGACCGATGGTTTGTTATTTAGGCCATTTTTAAAGTACTTCAAAATATTTCACAAAACTGCACTGATCATTTCCTTCCTCAAAAATGCACATTGAATATAACAAGTGGTTTCAGTGTCAAAAATGACAGATTAAAGTGAAACTATGAAGCAAACACTGATCATGTACCCGACCGTGACTGAACTACATTCTTACTGTTCTTTTCATCCACATCACTTCATTATTGTTTTCTGCTGTCAGCAGAAGAGGCACAGCGGCTCACTTTGAGGCTCTTAGAGGGTGAGTTCACTGGGCATGTCTGTGCCCTGCAGACCACCCAGCAGGTTTCGCGCTGCCAACGCCGACATGACGCCTCTCGTGGAGTAGGTGGCACTGCCAATGTGAGGTAACACCACTGCATGGGATAAAAACAGGACAGAAAATATTTTTTAAACAGTAAATTAAACATTAGAGGTCAATAAGAGACATCTACGTAGGGAACAAACTTTCTGCTCACCGCAGTTTTTGAGCGTGAGAAGCTGGTGGTTTGTTGGAAGTGGCTCAGGTGTTGTGACATCCAGTCCAGCTGCGGCTATCTGTCCACTGCTCAGTGCCTCATATAGATGCTCCTGGTTCACCACAGCCCCCCTAAATGAAATAATTCACTGTATGATGATGGGGATTTATTGTTATTAAAAAAGTACAAGGGCACAGATTTTTGTCTCAGTCCGATCCTCTACCCCCTTTAGACACACTGGTCTACCTGCTTGTATTGATGAAGACTGCGGTGGGTTTCATCTTGCTGAAGAAACTCTTGTCGCACATGCCCTGGGTTTCTGGTGTCAGGGAGCAGGAAACAACAATGAAGTCGCTCTCAGACACAAGTGTGTCCAGGGGAACTGATCAACAGAAGAGGTGACACAGGACAAACACATAGATTAACAACCAATAAAATATCCACTATGAAACTATGAAGCCAACACTGATCATGTACCCGACCGTGACTGAACTACATTCTTATTATTCTTTTCATCCACATAACTTTATTATTGCTTTGAATGAACGTCTTTCCCAAAACCCAGTTTTTTGGAATATAAATGTGAATGTACTCCTCCAAAAATTGTTATGTACAATGTAAATAAGGATATAAAACAATTTTCTAAGCCCTATATGAGAACACATATCCTGTTTTTTGTAAAGTGTTTGCTTCCGGTGCCAGCATCGCCTTTAAAAGGAGAGGAACAAAAGGTCTGACTGGGTATAAAAAGAGGATGTGAGTAAAACTGAGACAGAGAGATTCACCACTCTGTAAACACTACATACACAACATTAAAAGTACAATAATCATGTCTGCTTCACAAAACAAGGGACAAGGCTGTGTCTGTGATCTTTGGGCCCTTGGGCAGCGCTGCATTTATCACAGACAGAAATCTGCAGTAGAAGTAAATATGTTACACTTATTGTCACATCTAAAGATGATGGAAATACCAAGGCTTGTGGATGCATTAGTGATGATGTAAGATGGTGTTATCCTAATTAATTTAATCCCTTCAGCAACTTGAGAGTACTGTGATTTGATCTTTATTTCTATTCTATTCCATTCCATCTACCCATCCATTAAATCTACCACATATTAAATCTACATCATTAATTGCCAGGAATAAAACCTTTGGACAGGCCTTGTGTGTAAATTTGCAGAGCTCAGATGCCATCTTCACTGTAGTTTCTTTGTTTCAATCCAGCCATTTACAGTTAAATGTGGGGTTTAACTGATGTGCAACACATTGCATTCTGTATAATTTACATTTTGTGTCCACATGCCTTTGGAAACAGGGTTAAATTAGGTTTACAACTACTGCCCTCCCCTTTCTACCCTGCTGTGCTTTATCATCCCCCTCTTGTTGTGTGCATTTCTCTATTCATTCCTTACCAAACTCTCCGTTCACTTCAGCAGCGTGCGGCTTGGCTGTTCTCCCAGAGTACAGAAGTCTCTTTACTCCGAATGGCATGAGTCTCTGAGCTATGGCCATGCCTGCACATGAACACAAGCAGTTATTCAACTACCATCAAGTCTTAAATGCTAGGAGGAAAATCTGATCAGACTTTGCAAATTAGATATGGTTATGAAGCTAGTAAAGTCAACCTATGCGTCCCAGTCCAATGACTCCTACAGTGCTGCCAGAAAGACCGTAACCACACAGCCAGAGAGGTTTCCATGAGCTCCAGCCACCACTTACGGGAAGAAAAAGTGTGATCACTGTATAACTAAACTCAGCAATTTGAGCTGAAAGGTTAGAGAAACAATAATACGATTTTCACTCTTTAGTATAAATGTGTAACCAGGCGAGACTGACTTTTTCACCTCCTCCACTCCCTCTGGTAATCTCCGAGCGGTGGCCAGCAGCAGAGCCACAGTCAGCTCCGCTGTGGCATCAGTCAGGACATCCGGGGTGTATCCAACACGAATACCACTGTTGAAAACAAAACATAGGTATAACTGAGAAGGCATATAGTGTGTCCTCTTATTGGTTAACAGTGAAGTTCAGTTGGTTCACCGTTTTTTGATCTCATCGATGGCTAGGTGGTCAAATCCTACAGACAGCGTGCTGATCACTTTCAAGTTCGGCCCTGAAATCAAAGACAAAACAGCTAAGCAGTCACGTCGCTGCCAAATAAATATAATCAAATCCCAAGGTTAAAAGCAACAAAATGGCCATCTTCATCCAGACAATATAAGCAGAATGATTAACAGTGATTATGGATGGACCTAAAGGGTTCAGGCCTGCCAAATAAAGTCACTGTCCCCCCTCAGCTGAATTCTACTGATATACTTAAACTACAGGTTACACTGACTCATACACATGGTTTAAAGTAGTTTACTTCTTCTGCAGCAGTTGTGGTAACAAAGCATGGCTGAGGTGGCTGAATGGACAGGCCTTTCCAGCTCAGACTTCCAGCAACCCTTTGAAACCAAAAACAGGTGCTTGAGCAGCTAGTTTTAACTTTTTAAACATTTCTCTATGAGTGTACAGTGTATGGTTGTAATCTTGTATAGCGTGTGGGAGTTTAAACCCCCCATATTAAAGTTGGCCTCCCGTCCATTCCAGTGTGTTACAGACCCTGACAGACAGATCCAAAACAGTACTACACAGGGTAATCAAGTGTCCCACTTTGTGTGGGAATGCACAGCATTTATATCCCCCGTCCCCCACTGTCCCTCGGGTAATGAAAGTTAGGAAAACACACATGAGGTGATTAGCAGACAGAGGGAGATAGGAAAAACTATTATTTCTGGTGATAAATATATCAAAAGCGTTATTAAAAATCACCCACACTCATACTGTTTATTTAGTCTGCTTGGATCTGGTCACCCTACCACCTGAGGGCAGTGAGTACCTGCAGCCTCCAGGACCTCAGCATCGATCTTGTCCGACAGCAGGCACAGAAGACCGTGAGCCCCCTGAATACCTTTGAGAAGGTCTGCCCTCGGCACAGGCTCATCGGAATCCCACTGAGACACCTCACACCTGCTTCCAACGAGACACGACAAGAACGAGATGCATGAAGTAGCATGTCATTCAAACATGCAGGCTAGCTTGTGCAAGCAGAGAAAACTGCGAGTAATGGTGTGGCAACAGGAGTGTATAAACATGAATCACAGCGTGCATGAGCCGATCTGCACAACACTGTTAAGGACAGCTTGCTGTTCATTCACACACAAAAACACTTCGTACACTCCAGCCGCTGACAGGATCTTCATCCCCTCTTGCGGGATGCGCCTCGTTATGAAAACCTTCATGAGTTTTCCCGCTGACTGCATCCCAATTTAACGACAGAAAACCTGCACACTCAAGACTGAAACTTGAAGCTTTTAACCTTCAACGTCAGCAGAGCCCGGGCTACTCTCGAGACGCCAGGAAGTAGTCGAACTCACACCACTGCGCCTGCGTGGTAGGGACTGGGTGCAGATACTTGACTCGCTACTTCTTTTGGCATTCCCATACAATTCGAATAAAATTTAATGATAGCCATAACATGTATCCATCTGCCTGTTGTCTTATTGGTTAGAGTTCAGAGACTAAGTTAAAGGCTGCTTCCACGTGTTTTTATTCATTTTTGGGGGGACAATAATAGGATTATCATACAGGAATCCCAGTAAAGGAATGTTTACATCACTCTTCCGATTTTACCCCTTGCCACCCAGCGGGATGAAAATGAAAGGAGTGGACAAAACCGTAACAATAAACTGTGGTCGTAAAACGCATGCGCGTTGTAATGTCAAAGTACACAAACAACTGTAAAGTTTTTTCCCCGGAGATCCTCATTACAGGCATGTGTATATGAATTCATAATCAGACAGCTTATGTTGGTTAAATGTGCTATAGGCTATAAATAAAATAGACCTGACAATCAACACAAAAAGACTCAGACAATTTTTTTTTAAAATAATGGATGTTTCAAGTATATTTTTAGTTTAATAAAAATTAAAGAATTAATTTACACAATTGCATGCTAAAGTTAAAAGATAGAAACAAACTATGGACCCTGGCTGCCAGGTTAGCTCACTGGGTGAGCAGGCCAGAAGGCAGTGGCCCAGGTTTGAATCCGACCTGTGACCCTTTGCTGCGTGTCATCCCCCCCCCCTCCCAGCTTTCTGTCTGTCTCCACTATCGCTACAAGTCAAATAAAAGCAAAATGCTCCCAAGAAAATATTAAAAAGAAACAAAGTATGGATAATATCGCACTACCATCGATCCAATAACAAAAGCGGCGTTGAAATTGGTGGCTCGATCGATACCAATATATCGATCGGTCCACCTCTAGCATAACTGTGAAACCCCCCCCCCCCCCCCCCCCCCGCAAAAAAACCAAAAAAAAACAACTACCATCTATCCTAAAAAATAGAGGTTATTTGTTGAATAAGTAGTGGCTCAAAACGTATATCCACATGCAGTTTGTGGGGACTCACCCTATAAGCTCAATGCTGCCCCCTACAGTGAAACGCACTTACCGCGTGCAAAACCTTTTGACTTAATATTTCCTCTTTTGCTGCTTCATATTTATTTGATTCTGCAGCAGCACAGCAAAAGCAAAACGTGTAAAATCTTTCAGCCTACTGCTTCAGAGACTCGTGGACTAGACATGAACTAGACGCTTAATTTTCTTCACGCGCCTGAACAGTTTGCTTGCGTAAGACGTCACCGTCTCCTCCTGCTCGCTCTCTCCGCGCGACGCTGCTCTTCGCTCGCTGGTTTAAAAAAAAAAAAACTCTCCAGAGGAGTAGCCTCTGCGCTCTGTAAATGGTCAAGTCCTCACCCTCAGAAAGCAACAGAGGGCGGAATAAGGAGCTCTCGGTACGGAAGAAAAACAAGCAGGCTCCGAAGCAGGAAATTAGAGTGAGGACCCAGTTTGGAGAGGTAAGAAAAAGCCCTTCTTGAGGCTTTAGAGGTTATTTGTTGAATGCCAAGACTGGCTGTTAGAGGCTACATATTACTGCTAGCTTGTTTGTGATCACTGCAAAAGGAGCTACTCTTTGCGTCGAGCCCGTCTGTCAGTATCAAAACCATGTAGTTACGATAACTCACTCGATAACAGCTCCAGGAAAGAAATAACTTTATTGTCCGCATGCACCGAGCTGAAGCCGTATCGCATATTTGCTGTCATATTACGAAGGCGTTACCGCGGTGTTCATGTGTCAATAATAGAGCCAAGGTAGCAGCAAGAGGCTTTCTCTCTCTCTCTCTCTCTCTCTTTTTTTTCTAGTAGTTTAACTTCAATATGCTTTTAACTTCAACACCATTTACGCTGAACGCGTCTGAACCTGCAAACCACGGGGAACCAGCAGTTATCTAAATTTCTGTTTAATCTTTATTGGCCGATATTTTTTATTTTTTTTACCCCAGCCACATCCTTATATAGACTGCGTGTTTCAGCACAAAACTAACGAGCATGAGGCTCAGTTATCGGTTTATCTGTTTTAATATAATTGCATTTGCAGTGTTGTTTTTGTGGCTGCTTCTAATCGTGTTCGTGTTGTTATGTACACAATAGGGGGTTTTGCAGCACTAAAGGCATGCCGTTTGATTTCTGTGGGAGGAATGGTGGTAATTGATCTATTGTTATTAAAAGTTACAATCTATAAAATATGACGTTTTTTATATATTAAATAATTAGATGAGCATGCTGTTTTTAGATATTGCTGAAAGTTCTTGGTACTTTAAGTCAATTATGGTAAGATGTTGTAAATATAGCCATGGTTTGCCATTAGTGGTGTAATCCGTACAGAAATATGACAGCACGTGGATGCTATATATATATAATAATATTTGGATATTGTATTTCCTCATATTGCACAACTACGCTTTACCTGATTTTGTGAAAATGGTTCAGCAGCAATTTTTCCTGACTTCCTGAACCACACTGATACCAAGCTTATTTATTGAACGTAACTGAATTCCAAACATCCATGTGTCATTTCAGAAAATAATACTAGTACTGACCCCACCCACGGCACAGTTTTGGCTGAGGAACCAGCAGAGCCTGTCTAGGTCTGCAAGAAACAGCAGGTTAAGTGCAGACGGACCTGCACAATGGCTCTGTTGACCCTGCATAGGATCCCATCCATTTCCACCGTGCCAGTGAGTTCAGTTATCTCCCCGTTTTGCTGTACACAAACATTTTGCATCGTGTCAGCAGATATTATGTTGTTTACTTTTCTTTTATAAAGAATGATTCAGAACGTTGACTACAAGCCATTCATGCCAGCCCCTGAAAAGGTCGGCGTGAAGTGCAGCGGCTCCTGAATGTGTCCCTTTGTGGATATCATCACTACATTTGCCTGAATGATAATAAGGCAGATTTGTTTTTCACTTGTAGACAGGGATGCGATCGCACTGATAGGCTTACATGGTAGAAATACCACAGATATAACTCCTGTTAAAGCATTGTCAGATAGTGATTAAATCACTTGCATATAAAGGCCCACTGTACCTGTTAAATGCATACATCAATACTCTATCATCAGCTTCTGTCACTCACATCTCCTCTTCTCTCATTCTCCTGCTGTATCATAAATATTTTTTCAGCATTTTTTCAAAGGCCTGGCTTTCCCCTCTGGTCTCTATCATTGCAAATTAAACCATAAATGACTTTACTGTGCTTCCAAGTCTCATTTTTTGCATATTTATGTCACAGAATCTAAACGCTCTGCTATCTTAACTTGTGTTTTCTCCTTCTTTTTTTTTCCTTCTTCAAACCCTCATCGTTCCGCTCCTGGCTCCTGCCCACTTCTCCTCTTCTGTTTTTTTTTTCTTTCTCTTTTTCTTGACTCTGTCTGGACTTGTCAGTTGCGTAACAGGTAATGTTACTGTCTCAAGTTTCTTTCTCTGTAAACCCTTGTTACTACTGCTACTTCTCTTGTTTCTTTCCCCCCCTTCCCTCTTTACGCATTGCATTTCTCTTTCATTTACTGTTATTTTTTTTCTGTTATTCCATTATTTACCTGCTTATTGTTACTCCGCCTCCCCCATGCCACTTAGCTCTCTGTGTCTGTCTCTTCACTGCTGCACCTTATCTGTATTGTACCACATTTCATCCGAGGAACTTTTTTCCCCCACACTATTTTGTGGCCACATTTTAAACAGGAAAAACATCACACTCAAACATATACATACATGTGCACACACAGTGCTTCTAGTGCTTCCAGGATATTTGTCGGCTTCTTTCAGCACCGTTGTCTTTATTAAGTTGGAATGAATTAATTCTGAGAGCATTAGAAACACTGTGTAACAGGTTTTTCATTTTAAGTAGCATTTGAATCTCCAGCATCTTCTCTGACCCTCTTTTGGGAGCTAGATATTTTCACTTTATTGTAGTTGTCAACAGCCTGCCTAACAAAATCATTACAGGCTTTGTAAATGTAATTATAGGTAAATCAAAGTTAACATGGTGAACTGCACACATACAAACCAACTAGACTTTTTTTTGTTCATGATTCCTGATGATGGAGATTTATTTTTTAAATGTATTTATTTAAGGATGAAGGCCTCCAAAGAAGAGGAAGACTTCAGAAAAGGTAGCTGTAACCCACATGACATTTAAATAGTTATAAACTGCACACCTAGGAAAGACAATAACCAGTTACTTGATGGCTGCAGCAGTAACCTCCTCTCTGTAACTCTGTAGAGAGAGCTTTGCCCTCGTTAAAGGGGCAGTCCTCCTGCTGGAAGATGGAAAGAGCGGGAGCCTTCATCAGGAGACGTCTCGCACCCCGACTTCTCCTGTCAAGCAAGGCAGCGGCGCGCCAGACATGCGCCACACACATCTGCGTGCAATGATTGAACACCTCAGACCAGAAGATACAGTGAAGCTGGTGCGGACTCGTGTCTTTACAGATCATATCAGCAAAATCAGAAAAATGTCACACTGAAACAATTTACTTTTTGTCTTTGATCAACAAGTAAACTTATACGATTGTATCACTGGCAAAGGTCGTAACTCCAAAATGTTGAGTTTTGGTAAATATTATGGCTTATGATGTTAAGACACCCTAAAGGTGAGTGTTGTTGCACATATTTACTTTTTCAGAGGGTAGGTGACTAAAGGGAAAATTTCAGTGACTCACTACAAGTCCCAAACCTTTAAAGACAGTGCGTTACCAGCTTTTAGGTCCTCAGTATCACTAGCACCAAGCTAACTTGCGTAAATATTATTCTAGTAATATTTATATGGTATGGTATAGGAAAATTTGTGGCTATGTCCAGAGCTATTATTTGGTGTTGATGACAGCATTCAAGAAGAAAGGCACAATACTCCCATTTTATTTTCTGTATAGTAGCCAAAAAACTACCTGCCTTAATCTCAAACTGGCTTAATAAGGCATCACACAGACTTTGTACTATGAAATTAGCAGCACATAAAGTTCCTCCTGGATAAGATCCCGAAAATATCCAGTCACCAGTGCATGTGTGAAACTGCCTGGTAGGAAGCGTCAGTAAAATATCACGTGTGATGGGTGGGCAATTTAATTTTGAAAGTATATCGCAATATTCCAAGCAAATTTGCGATAAGAACATTGTTGAGGATATATAGAGAAAAATATGGAACAACATTTTATTGATGCTTGCAGGCAGCTGGATTTTTAAGAGTAATTAAATGAAAGGCATTTTCAAACTTTGTTTTCCAATGAGCTACTGTCTTTCCAAATTTGAATTGTGAAACAAGATACCAGCAGCAACATTATAAGACAGAAGTAGGGGCAAAGTCAGGTAGTGTTTGTCCTGAAAATTTTTAGTTAAAGTATAAGATAATTGTTTTATTCTTTGGGTTAATAATATCTGAAGTAACTTAACCTTGTAACTCTTCAGGGGGGGCATGATATTGTCACATAAGAAAACTAAAAAATGTTTTCCATTTGGGTTGTTGTCTCTTGGGTTGAGCTTTTCAGCAGGTTGCTTATAGCCCTCCTTTTCCGTTTGGATTGGTATCATCGCTTTGACCAAACAATATATATTAGTAATTTCAATCCACTGTTTCTGCTTCCTGTCATATGAAGCTTGCTTCAGCATTGTTGATGTAAGACATTTGTTTACTTTTGTGTTGCACATCACTAGCTGCTTCACTTTTATAGCCAGGTTGCGTTTTTGCAACAAGTGGTGAAAAACCTTTGTTCTGTCCACCTTCAGTGGGAACAATTTGGCTCTTGCCCTCAGACGTGCCCGGGCTTGTCTTATTCTTGCTCTAGGGAATGTAAATGCATGGTGTTGCTATAGCAATGAAATGGTGATATGATATTTTTATGTCACATAAAAATTTCATTCAATTCAATTTTATTTATAAAGCACCAAGTCACAAACTGTACTTGTAGCTTTTCTTGTTTCAGCTTGTTTCAGCAAAACTATAGGTAGAGGCCTTTAACCGGACAGGAGCCAGTATCTTGATCTCTGTAAAGACAACATTTACTTCCCTGATTTGTGTTTTCCTTTAAGGCCAAAGAAAATAAACTACGCAGGACATTTTACACCACTTGCAAATACCCAACCTTATTTGGCAACTTTAGACTTAAAAAGAAAACCATGATAATTTATTGATTTATTTTTGCATGTAAAACACAGTGCTCACAAGTTGTGTGTTTCCCCGTGATCCCTCTCTCTGTGTATCTTTTCATGCAGGCGGTGCAGTTAGATTCTGTTAGCCCAGTAAGAGTCAGGTATCTGATCGTCGTTTCCACACTGGCCAACAAACATGAGAGCATCCTGCTGGGCATGGATTTCCCCAACTCAGACAGGTGTGTGTAACCAAGATGAAGGTGTACAGTTGCACAAGATACGATTTCTGTTCTGTTAATAATTCCTGGTTAAGGTTTAACAAGTACAACTTCCTCCCTTGTCTTGTGTGTATGTGTCCTCCCCTTCTGTTTCTAGTGATCATTGCACCATCGGTCTGGTACTGCCAATATGGAGCAATACACAAGTTTATCTGGACGGAGATGGGTAAGAAACATGTTTTTAAAGAAGGATTAAGGATTATATTAAGTGTAAAAGCAAGCGTGAGGAAGTGATTGGGAGGCTGCTGCACAGATGGTGCAGCCTGATTTCTGGGATTTTGGCCAGAGATAATATGAATGAGTAATGTCCTTATTTTTGGACTTGAATCATTCTCTGTGAACTACAACAGCTCCTGTCACTCAGTCACATCATTGCATAAGCATGGAGGTCATGTGTTTTTAATAATGAAATGAAAGTAAAGTATGGTTAGTTTCTTTATGTGACTGTGTATTGAAAGGTTAGTGAGTTTAGCTGCTTTAAAGTCTAATAAATTTATTCTGTGACTGCATTGTAGTGCGTGAAGAACATCAAATGTCCATTCCAGCACATTTAGTGTGTCTTCAAATAGCCGGCTATGTCTTGATTAAAACAGTTTGGGCTGCTGATGCTCAAAAAAGGATAGAAGAGCTGATCTCTCAGTAAACCGAGAGGTGTCGGGTTTAAAAACAGTTGGGCTAACATGATGGAGTGCTTAAACTGCTGTGTTTTAAATGCACGTGCATGCTTTAGTGTCATCCAAGTGTGTTTGCCATGTCACACCAGTATGTTCCCCCTCATCAGGCTGGATCACACCTCCAACTGTGCTAATGTCTCTCTCAATCGCTGTCCTCGCGTTTTCATTCCACAAGAACAAGAACTAATTCTAATCACACTGAATTATTTCTCTCTTGTGTGTCAGACTGTGATGTAGCACAATGATGCTTCATAGCACTGTTACTGTCTTATTTCTCCTTCTTCTTTTTCTCGTCGTCAGGCTTAGTAATGAGCGTTCACATTTCTGTGTGTTTCCTGTAGTGGCTTTAGTGTGAGCTCAGCAAAAGAGACCAGAATCTTTAAACCGGTTTCCATGCAGACCATGTGGTGAGTGATGCTTATATCCCCACTGTGGCAGCATCCAGCTGCTCACTTTGCATATCAATAGCTTTCCTTTGCTCTAAATCTCAAGATAAGTCGTTAATACACATAGTGATGTTCTTTTTGCTTTTCCTCTCCCCTCTCTCCTCCTGTAAGGTCAGTGCTGCAGGTGCTGCATGGCTGCTGTGAGCGTGCAATCAAGGCAGCTTTGATACCAGGCTCTGGGCTGGAATGGGCTCGGCACTACTACCGGCACATCGAGTCCGATCGCAACTGCCTCAATGAGTGGGAGGTCATGAATGACCTGGAGTCGATCCGCAAGGACAGCGCTGGACAGAGGTATGCTTTTATTTGTAGTAGTCAAGGGAGTTGATGTGATAGGAAAAAAAATGTACGTTAAGATAATTTACTAAAGTATAATTTTAACTTATTGGTCCCAGAGTTGGAAAATTCACAATCCACCACACGTAAACGTTGTGTGCTTAAAATCCTATGTTTTAAAAAAAGAACAGCTGTAGCATCAAGTGGAAAATACCTCAAAAAGACTAATTAAACATGGCACTTTCACCGCTTAATGTTGCTATTAATGTAGTAATATTAAGAAACTGTTCTTATTGCTTGTGCCTCCCTGCCAGTTGGTACTAAAATTTCCCTTTTGTTCTCTGGGAAGTTCGGCAGAGAGAGTTTCCAGTGAGATCCTGATCAAAGAACACCTGAGAGACATCATGAGGACTGAAGACCTGGACAACCTCACATCCAAAATGGTGAGAAGTGTGGGAAGCTAGAGACAGGAAGTTGGTTTTAGAAAAAAAAAAGTCAAATTATAAGAGCATAACTGAAGTTAAAAAAATGTGACAAAATGCATTCATTCTCTGCTGTAGGTGCACGCTACCCTGGAGACCAGGATAGGCTTTGACATGAGACCCTACAAGGAGTACATCGACAATGAGATCCTGGTCACCATGGCTCAGATGGACAAGCCCTCCAAAATATTTGACTATCTATACCTGGTGAGTCATTGTTAAAGGTCAGATAGAGTTAAAAGCCATATTATGTACAGTCACGTTCTTTTGCTTTGGTCAAAAAAATTGACATGGCTTTTAGTGCCAGGATGTTGTCATGTGACTGTAACTTCCCCTTTCAGATCTGTGTTGACAGCGATAGGGAAGATGGCTCTGTCAGCCCTTTCCTTCACATCTTCTCTGACCTTGCTTTAACCTATTTTTTTTTTATTTGGTTTCAGGGCTCCGAGTGGAATGCAGCTAACTTTGAGGAGCTGCAGAAAAACAAGTTAGTAGTTTAACCTGTAACACTTTCTGTAGCTCTGTGTGTTGTGGTCTGTCTCTGTATCCAATTAACTCACAATAAGGGTAATATTTAACTATGCACTATGTTTTGCTCTGGCTCTGAGTGTGTCTCTGCATGTTTTTCAGTGTGGGCTACATTCTGAATGTGACGAGGGAGATTGACAACTTTTTCCCAGAGTCCTTCAATTACATGAACATCAGAGTGTACGATGTGGAAGCCACAGACTTGCTGTCCCATTGGCCAGCTACATTCAACTTCATCAACACTGCAAGGTACCAGAGGCTTTTTAAATCGAGACTTGTAAAAAGGGTTGTAATTGTTCCAGCGGGACAGAAGCTCGGTTAGGGGCTGAAATGTGTGAATCTAAATATCCATAGAGGTCTGTCTATGATGAACTGCTGTATTGTAACACAGACCTACAGTCCTTTAAGTCAAAAACCACTTTACTATGTATCCTTTTTTGCTTTCTTGTCTGATTGCAGTAGGAGCAATGACTATATAAAAGTTTTGGGTAGGAGTGGCAGATGGTTTTAAGGTAGTGAAAGGTGAAGAAGAAAGGAGTGGAGATAATAAAGGTAGATGATTTAAATGCACAAGAGAGTGCAGACAGGGTTTAGTGGGTGGAGATGAGTGTCAGGGGTTATTTGTGAAGAAGGATAGCAGCAAGAGTGAAGGGGAAGGTTTGCAAGATGGTTGTGAGACCTGACAGTGACAGTGACAAAAAGACAGAAGGCTGAGGTGGAGGTGGCAGAGCTGAAGATGCTCTGGGTACACTATGTTCCCATGGTCTGCAACAAGACTGCACAAGTCTTCACAGTCTGACAGTGTTATACATTCAGAAATGTTCTTCTGCATACCTTATTTTAACAACTTATTATTTGAATTACTGTTGTCTTTCTGTCAGCTCTAAGCAGTCCCCTCTGACACTGACAAAGCATTTTCATCCAGAGAACCACTGCTCAGCTGATATTTTGTCTTTCCAGACCATTCTCTGTAAATCCCAGAGATGGCTGTGTGGTGAAATCACCATTCTTCCATCCATCTTGCATTATCGAGGAGTTGGAACAGTGTACTTAATATAGTGGCCAGTGAGCGTAAAATATAGAATGTTAGAGAGATTTAGCAGCACTGGCGCACTATATGCATTACTTTAATCCTTTATAGACGAAGTGCTTCATCCTGTTTCCAGTCTTTATGATGAGCTATGCTCGCTTCATGCAGCTTCATATTTAATGGACACTGCTGAGAGTGTTGTCGGTCTCTGTGTCCACTTTTAACAGAAAATGAAAGGCTACGTTTCCTCAAATATTGAATTCCATCAAGATTGGCATAACCACCAATTTCGCAGTTCTGAGCTGTCACACTGTGACTCGGCTTCCCATTTCAAGTCTAATCTGTGTGAATGATGTCTACAAACGACGACTGAGTTGTGAAACATCATGACAGGCAGTATTCACACAACGAAAATAGAAAAATACTGCTTCTGTGTTTTCAGTTTACAGTTTGGAGTCTTGAAACAAAACCTCTGAGAGAAGGCCAAGCTACCCTACAATTAAAGCTGCAAATCTTAAATTTGTTCAGCTCCTCAGCCAGTTTTAAAGCTGCCACATGTTCACAAACCAGAAGCGTTTTAGTGCTGAGCATTATTTTGCATGTGCGTATACATTCCAGCAGTTCTCCCTTCACGACTTAATATTTGTTGAGCAAAATCCAAAATCACTGTGTGAGTTTTCCTCTTCATCTTTGTGTATTACAGGAAGAGTGGTCAGGCGGTGTTGGTTCACTGCAAGATGGGCGTGTCCCGCTCTGCGTCTACAGTGATTGCCTACGCTATGAAGCAGCAGCACTGGACACTGGATGTGGCACTGACCTACGTCAGGGATCGCCGGTCCATCATCAAGCCCAATGAGGGCTTCATGAAGCAGCTCCAGACCTACAGTGGCATCCTCAGTGCAAGGTTAGGCCTAGTGCTCTTTTTTTTCTGTTCTCTGTAGTTTGGGAGCTCAGTTGAGGAATGTGCTCCGTGTGCATTTATCATTCCAGCCAGCAGCGCCATAGTGCTCTCTGGAAGCGAAAGTCGAGAGACCAAAGACAAAAATCAGTTCGAAACGAGGAAAGAGGGGAGGAAGAAAAGACAGCCGAAAGTGAAGAAGAAGAAGATGAGGAGGAGGAAGAAGATGATGAGGAAGATGACGGACTTGATGAGGATGATGGCGTAGATATTCCAGATGAAAAAAATCACTCAGGGGAAGACTGTGAGGTAATCAGATCCTGAGCAATTTATCACTTTTTAAAATCCAGATTTATTTATTTTTTTACCTTTACTGCTTTAACTCCTTTATATCTTATCAACCTCATCTAGGTATTTGAACAACCTGCCCCAAAGTCTGACACTATCCAAGACCCTGTGCAGACAGGCCCTGTGATTACTGTAAATGAACCAGAAAAGGTGAGCAGACTGCCTGACCTACATTTGTCCTCATATGTTCACGCAGAGTGCATCAAAGGCTACTCATCTTTTTACTTCTCTTTAATCTCCAGGTCATACCGAGTGTTAATCGTAGTGGCAGAATGAACCTCTACTCATTAATGCAGTCCATCAGCGAGATGGATGATGTGGATAAAGGATATGATCAGGTAAAAGAAGCAGAGTGCCGGTCTCTCTAGCCTCCTCTTTGTAGTTAAGCTGACAGTTTGGAAATGGCTAATTTAGATTGAGGACATGTAGCGAAGCCTGTTGTTTGAAATAGCTGATGAATAAGGTGTTAACTATATGAGTCATGCTTCTTACCTCTCAGCTGTAAAAGGCTTGTCGTCACCCCAAGAATGAAGTGATGTAGGATTTTTTTATATTGTCATTACGTGTAACTACTAGGAGACTGAGGGGTAGCACTGGAGGCCGTTTTTATAGCAACTTTTTCTTCTTGTGATTATGTTAATATTTCTACAGACATGCATATTGGAAAAAACACCCAAACTAGGTTTCATTTTTAATCAAAAGCTTTAGTTTGACTCTACCTGTATGGCCTTCCATCACCCCTTTTTCACACCTTGTGTCCTGCCAGTAACTATACTACCAAAATAGTAGCTGATTTAGTCTTCTGTGGTGAATCTTTCTAGAGATTATGATGTAATCCACTTCAGTGGTCAACATTATTTTTGGCAGCATTTATGGTTGTGTTGCTTTAGGTGCTAATCATCTCACAGTTACAGTTAAAAATATTTATCTGTCAAGTTTTTGTCTACTTTGTACATTTCCTTACATCAGTTCCAATAGTTTTGACATTTGTGAGTCCTTTCATTGTTATTCCTTATCTTGAAGTGAGGACTGTTATGCCATCACTGATAAATTAAAATGTTGTGAATAAGTAACAAGAAATAGAAGGTATTGACGGTACTGAAGCAGGATGATCACGATAGTCGGTGGCTACAACGTGTAGTTAGATTTCGACCGAGGTTTACGTCAGGTAGTCACATAGCGTTCAGAGGCATTTGGGGTTGCGATGTATCTGTGAAGTAGATTTCTTGCTGAAGAATTAATCCCAATGTTATAACTTTGTACTTTCCTACTTTGTTCTTTTCAAAGATGCCTGGCAGTCCGAGGCGGTCACCAGGACAGCGGAGGCGTAGCTATGGGCGCCGGTGTCTCACTCACCAGAAAGCATGTGTGGATGTTTCACCTGAACCATCCAGCCGGCCAGGCATGGGCCAAAGCAAGCCGCAAAGTGATTAAAAAGATGGACAAGCAGGGAGGTACAAGAGGGACTATAAACGAGGCACAGAGGAGAAAAGAAGGAACAGGAGCTCTGGGAACATGCCAAGGTTTTTATACAATGATCCTAAAGTCTTAATTTATATTTTGCAGGTCTTGGATTGCATATGTCACCTCATAAAAGCTATAATAGATAGTTGATTTTTTTATAAGGGCCATGCTGCAGTATTGCTGTACCAGTGAAAGCCAGGATATCCGATAGCTGAAATCATTGTGCATTATTGTATTATTATGTTTTATGTTTATGAAGGTATCCAAACATATATGAACCAGCATGTCCCTGCCGAGCTCCCTCAGTCCCTCTTCCGTTTTTTTTAAGCTCTCCTTTCAACACTTCAGAGGTATCTATGCAATAACTGTGTTAATTTCCTTATATGAGGCTGTATCCTGCCAGCCCAAAGCAGAAAGTGTTCATTTCCTCCTTCTCACAACACATACCGTGTGCAGATATGGAGGATTTCACTGTATCTAAGCTGTGCATTATGGATTATGTCAGGGCCAGTTTTATGGCATACGCCAGTTTGCCAAACTGTATTCCTCTGTGCCGGTGTGCCAATATATTTAAAGGAAATGTCGGTTTGCTAGGAACCTTTCCCACCCATTTTATTTTCATCCATTATATTTTGGCTCCAGGGTTACATGAGTGCCTTCAACCTGAGAATGAAAAGTGATTCTTTAATGATGTTTTTAATGTTTTAGCTTAAGTACAAGGTGGTGGTAATATATTGCATTTCTCTTGTACCATTTGCCACTTTTTTTGTCATCATAAATGTGACTTTACAAGTTTGTGCACAATTACAGTATATATAGTCACATAATTGCTGATGGCCTGGGTGCATGTTTTGTGTTTTATACCAGCCTGTGAGAAGACACTGTTCAGGGTTTGAGCTTGTATTTATATGGACTTTGAATGGATCAACTTAAATTATTCAATGTTCTGTTTTCACTAGATGCTGATGACATTTCTAATTTTATGCTGGTATTACTTTTTATCCAGTGAACCCAAGCTAAAAAAAGAAAAAAAGAAAGCATTTAACCTGCATGCTCACTATTAGGAAAAAAAAAAGAGGAAAAAAGAAAACATGCACTTTATAATCCCAACACACTGTTCCCACCGCCTGAGCCAGCTTCACACTGTACTATGATTAAAATGATCAGTGATTGGTTTTTATTGTCATCCATTTCCTTATTGTAACAGACTCTCTGCTGCCTGCACCTCACTCTTGTTTACAAGCACCTGAGTAAAAAATAAATTATTGTACTCAAACCAAGAACCTTTATTTTTTGATTAAATAATAAACCAGAGGAAAATGACTTAACATAAAAAAGACATGGCACAGGGATAAGCCTTCTTTTGATTCCTATTTTTTTACTGTAGCAGTTGTAATCTTAATATCAGCACAGTAATAGTTAACAAAAGAGAGGGGTAATGGGGATAAAGAGCAGATTTATACAAAACAGCTGATTTGATGAACTTTGATGAATTAAAGTCAGGTCCCAATGTATTTCCTTCTGGGTTCACTTAGAATGATTCCTCCTGCTTTCATTGCAGCTCTGAAAGACTGAACCTGCAAAACAGAAAAGCCAGAGAGAGAGAGAGATGTGAAGCAAATGGCTACCTAAGTGAAGGAAAATGACAGTAACTTTATTTCCAGTCCCTGCTGCATGTACTCACAGAATCTGAGCGGTATGTCCAGGGAATCGCCCTATACACCATCCTGGTGATGCCAGCCTGCTGGCAGCGATGCGCCAGCACCTCGCCCACAGCCTGACAGGCTGCCACGCAGTTTGTAGAAGCCAGCTCCTTCTTCACAGCCCACTCTTTGGTCGAACAAGAAAGCACCGGAATAGGGGAGCAGCTGGAAAACACTTGGGCTGTCACATGGTGTTGGCTACGGGAGAACATCAACCTGAAACAATGAGAGGCACGAGAGGAAATTCAATAGAGATAATTGTTCTTTATGCATGAATATGCTATGTTTCATATCAACCTGACTGATTACGTTACGTTTGTGTCCATTCATACTGACAGTTCTGAACCCAATGGGGTAGAACAAATACAGAATATTTGTATAATCTAGAATAATAGTAGTGAATATAAAAACTGTTATCTTTGTTTCCCAATTTTAGTTATACAACTTAACATTAATTTAAGAAAATAATTAATAAATTTAGATAAATAGATACATGTTTGTATGCTGTAAGCTGTGATCCAATGTGGGGTTGATGCACATGACTGTTGTCTCCATTTCTCTTTGAATTTTGTTACCAACAGCTGCTATACTTTTAAACATATTTCTTTCTGTTCATCTTGTGTCTTTGACTGTTTCTTTAGATCAATGCATGTGCGCCAACACGTCTCAAGAACAATGACTGTGTCACTGCTTGTTACAAAGTCATAATCCTTCATAGACTGAAGTCATTTTAAATGTGTAATTTAGTTTGATAAGGTAACTGGTTACATTACTAATTACACTAATATAGTTACTGTATAACCTTCTAACAATGTGTTACCTCGTAACAGTTGTTACTACAAAGTTAGAAAGTAATTCACAAGTCCTCACTAACAAAAGTTGTTAAATTACAGTAAGCAGTATCACGACTATGCTTATTTCATCACAACTAGATTTATTTCTGGAATACTAAAATATGAATGAAATTTAAAAACTGCCATTTGAAGAAAAAACAAAAATACCACAGCTAATGTGACATTACAGCTCTTATAATGCAATCATGTCGGGGGTCTGTCTATGGTGTCCCACAAGGTTCTGTATTGGGGCCTTTATATCTGCTCTCTCTTCTGAACATTTATGAACATTTCTTATCACTGCTATGCGGACGAAGTTCAGTTATAGGTCGTCTTTTAAGCCCCAAGAATTTTATAATCTACAGATCCTGAATATATGCTTAGACTATTAAAAGATGGATGGCTGACAACTTTCTCCTACTTAATGAAGAAAAACCTGAAGTCCTTGTTTGTGCCCCTGACAGATTGGTCCCCTTCTGATATTTGCTAAATCGTGTATCAGGAACCTTGGGGTAACTTGTCACTTTGCTTTCACTTCTCATGCTCATGTCAAATATCTGGTTTGATACTGATCTTTTTTTAACGTTTGGTTCACTCTTTTTCTTTTTTAACACTCTGGTATTTTATTGTGATTTTAGATAAACAAGAGACACCCTAGCAGTGCTACTCGGTCAGTATAACGTTACTCTGATTTTGGACTTCAAAGCAAAAGCCCTTTAAAATTTCATATATGAGCAATATTCGTCTGAATCCAGAATTCCGTTATAGAAAAACCACCTGTTTCCACAGACTAATTTCACTTTAAATCAACAGGATGCACCCTCACAGTGGTACTCAGTCTGATTCTGGATTTCACAGTAAGAACTTAAACCTTTACAGACCTGTGGTAGAACTCCCGGTGTGGCCAGGTTGTCTTCCAGCCCCGATCCTTCACAGCCAGAGCCATCTGCTCCAGGTTGCGGGGATTTCTGTTTGCAAAGGTCGGGTTCACGGCTTCATTTTCATCCGCGGAGGGCTCTGGCTGAGAAGCTGCTTTACTCAGACACCGAGCTGTGTGACAATTAGAGTCTGGTCAGCTTTTATGACTGCAGATAGAAAGTTTAAGGCTTTCTAGCTTTACTTACTTACCCGTCTGGTTTGAAAGCAGGGCTGGCCGACAGCGTTGAATTTGACCTAAGAGCAGCCGCACACTGCGACTAACTTGGCTCAGAGCCATGTCCTCCCGAGCAGTGCTCCCCTCACAAATAAAAAGTCCAATCAATGTGTTACCATCCGGTAAGACACCAAAAACAAGCAAACATACTATTCAAGAAAAATCCACCGTTACATGAGGAGTCCCATCTTTGACATTCCGATAATATCCGGTTCACTCTGTGCTACTTAGGAAACAGCACCGATAGAAACCGAACACGCGCTTAAGGTTCCGTTTACACTAACTCCGGAACTTAAAACGGTGGGAAACGCCAACAACTTTTTAATTCTACTAAAACTATCAGGCAACAAGAGTAACCAGTGATCTGAAGATTTTTCCCTGCAAAAGAAGTTATTATTATTTAATGTCAGACTCCTTTTGTGTAGGACTTGTTGTTACATTGTTGTATTTACATCTTTTACACTAATGAGCAAACGTCTTGAGCAACCCCTCATTTCCTTATACTGTATGTTACTAGGAAAATGGGAAATTAGTGCAGTGATTTATTCAAACGTGAAAACATACATGGAAATACAGTAAATCAGACAAAAACAGAGTTTTTAACAATTCTTATGAGCTTGAAAGTCAAAATTTGGAATGACAACCTTTATTTTTCGACACAGGCTGAACTCTTTTAGTCAAGCTTTTTTGTCATTTATTTAAGTCCTCTTCACAAATGGTTTCCAGACATCTCGAAGGACAAACAAAGCTCTCATTTGGATGTTGCTGAGTTCTCTGTCAAGATGATCCCACACTACTTCAGTAATGTTGAGGTCAAGCCATGACTGATAGTTGTCCTATTGTGTTTTGGATCATTTAAGAAAAAAATGGCCTGAAGACAAAGAAAATGTTCCTCAGAAGCTAAATATGAAACAATAACAGTTGGCTCCTCTAGACTTCTGCACAGTACTTTCATCTGTGGTAACTTGTCAAAACAGTACTGTGGCATATAAATGGTATCACTCAGCTGGCAACAGATACTTCAAGTGCTTCGTTTAATAAAACTCAACATTTAATTTATTTTCTGCTGAAAACTGTTCAATTTTACAGTGTAAACAGGGAGGGGAAAATTCATTCCATTGCAGTGTTTTGTACAAAGTGGTGGTTTAACAATAGAAGACACCATCTGTCCATAACACATAATGTATAAACAAACAGTCCTAGTAAGGCACCCGAGAAAAATGTATTTATCAATAAATACTTGGTGTGGTGTTGTTGGAAGACATGACAATGTGGGAACAACATCTTTGGCTCATAAAAATCATCCAAGTCATTATCTGAAGAATTCTAAAGAACTTGCACTTTAATACTTCAGGTCAAAACTTAAACTTTCCCTTAAACTGCAAAACAAATCCATTCACTAAGTGTACTTTCCCTTTTCAAAATTGATGCTTATTATAAATGTTGAGAGAGTGAAAAGCACATGATTACCAACTATTTCTCATGCTATTGATAGAGTAATTAGAAAGCAGTACATTACACTTTGAAAATAATTAGCATGGGGATACAAAAATGTATGTTTTATATATGATATGATATAGTGGTAAATTAACGTATAGGGAGTCATTCTACTGATGCAAAAATAACAGTACATCATTCATCATTCATTGATCATTGTGCAAGTTAACTAAACCATTTCATAGCAAAAGGGAACCAAAGGTCGAGTACCGTTGTTAATACAGGGTCATTCTGATTCATAGACACATAAATTAACTTTGCTAGCAACCCTGAATAAACCGCTGGCTAATCATATAGGGTTTGAGGCATTTATTATAGATGTGAAGGAGAAAGGGGTGAGTTTGTAACCCTCTCCACTGTAGAACTTGTTCTGAAACTCCACCCTGTGAAAGAGACGAGCATAAGTCAATCTCCAGCAACAAACAGAAACCTCAGAGCACGTATCATACTCTTATTCTACAGTGGACTTTTTTTTGGTAATAGTCTGACTTGTTGTTCCTAAAGGTTAAGTCAATCTTTTCTCCAGCACCACCATCCTGAGAAAACTACTGCATTAATGCTACATACTGTAGGTGGTGTCTCCTACAGTCAAATTCACTTTACATGCAGGGTTATTGCCAGAAGCAGCTGTAAAGTCTGCTTAGCACAGTCATTGCCTTCACTGCATCTGTCACACGACAGACAGCAAATAGAGTGCAATGTTTACACCAGCATGTAACAAAAACATGTGACCATGGATTGCTGGCTTAAATGCACAGATGCATAAAACTCGACACACACTCTGAGATAAAAAATAAATAAAGTGGTTCCGGATCTTACCCAGTGCAATCATACAGCCTACTTCCTTTAAAAATCTTAGTTAAGCAAAGCTATTTCCCCCCTTTTTTCTCAACCCTTCTGTCACTCTCACCAGTGCAGACGGAGTGCGTGCAAGAAAGCTGAGAGCCCCTCCATGACCAGAAGGATGGAGACTGTCAACACCGCGAAGAAGGCGAAAATCACAAAGAGGACTACAGCTCCCACGTAACCCTGCCACGTCAGCGCCTTACGCATGACCATCTCCCACAGCACCTCTGACAGCTCTGTGGAGACACAAGTGAGTCACTGTTAGAGAATCACAGCTGGCTGGAAAACAACATCATGAGTGTGTATAACTAGAAAAATAAAATAGATTAAAAACAAAGAAGAACAGTATGAGTAAGTTTTGTTTAAAAGAGGAAGTTGTGTGTGTGCGCGTGTGTGCACATCATGTGAGTATGAAGATAAGCATTGTGTTTGTATGTGCAGTGCCACTGACGTGCGTGTGCCAGGCTGAGAGCCCAGAGTCGGAGGTAGGAGGCTGTGTTGGAGATGCAGCCCAAGCAGTACTCGATGGTGTGGATGGCCTGATGCATGAACACATCCGCGACATCAAACTCCTACAGACAGCACAACAAAAAACAAAACAAAAACAAAAGGAGTTTTTGCTTTGTTAAAGGCCGTATTAAAACAGTTAAACTAATTTAGTTACTCTAGCTTCACCCTCACCTCTTCTACTAGCGGCCTTCCTTCTACTTCCCCCTGATGAACATTGATGGAGCCTTCATCAGACACCAGTGGACGCCTGTCTTCATCCAGATGCTGCAGAGAATTAAAAATCAGTCAGAAAAGTAAATGCAGCTACATAAAAGGGAATTAAAATTCAACCAAACGCAGACTCACGACTCGACGTCGTCTTCTCTTGAACATAATGTATTCAAACGTGGGCTTCCCAAGGAGGAGGAATGGCACAGAACACAGAGCCAGTATCACCAGGACCTTCTGCACTATGGCCTACACAGAGTAACAGAGAAGGGGTTAACCTCAATTGACCATTAATTTATTCAGTTCAGGGCTTGCATGTATTTATCTACTTAATGAATGCAGCATTTTTGTTATTCAAAAAACAAAACGGAGACACAACTACATCACTGTTGCTTGATAATGCAGTTAAAGTGCTGATTACTATATTTGGAAAGTCCCTTATTGTGTTCATGTGCTTGTAATAGATGTGGCATCTGGGGTTTGAGAATGACCTGCCAAAGCAGTGCTGCATGCTAGACTTTCACAAAATAAAACCCACAAACAACCACTGAAAGACGTAAATATGGTAACAACATACAGTGGGGCAAAAAAGTATTTAGTCAACCACTGATTGTGCAAGTGCCCCCACCTAAAATGATGACAGAGGCCAGTAATTTGCACCAGAGGTACACGTCAACTGTGAGAGACAGAATGTGAAAAAAAAATCCATGAATACACATGGTAGGATTTGTAAAGAATTTATTCGTAAATCAGGGTGGCAAATAAGTATTTGGTCAATAACAAAAATACAACTCAATACTTTGTAACATAACCTTTGTTGGCAATAACAGAGGCCAAACGTTTACTATAGGTCTTTACCAGGTTTGCACACACAGTAGCTGGTATTTTGGCCCATTCCTCCATGCAGATCTTCTCCAGAGCAGTGATGTTTTGGGGCTGTCGCCGAGCAACACGGACTTTCAACTCCCGCCACAGATTTTCTATGGGGTTGAGGTCTGGAGACTGGCTAGGCCACTCCAGGACTTTCAAATGCATCTTACGGAGCCACTCCTTTGTTGCCCGGGCGGTGTGTTTTGGATCATTGTCATGTTGGAAGACCCAGCTGTGTTTCATCTTCAAAGTTCTCACTGATGGAAGGAGGTTTTGGCTCAAAATCTCACGATACATGGCCCCATTCATTCTGTCCTTAACACGGATCAGTCGTCCTGTCCCCTTGGCAGAAAAACAGCCCCATAGCATGATGTTTCCACCCCCATGCTTCACAGTAGGTATGGTGTTCTTGGGATGCAACTCAGTATTCTTCGTCCTCCAAACACGACGAGTTGAGTTTATACCAAAAAGTTCTACTTTGGTTTCATCTGACCACATGACATTCTCCCAATCCTCTGCTGTATCATCCATGTGCTCTCTGGCAAACTTCAGACGGGCCTGGACATGCACTGGCTTCAGCAGCAGAACACGTCTGGCACTGCGGGATCTGATTCTCTGCCGTTTTAGTGTGTTACTGATGGTGACCTTTGTTACTTTGGTCCCAGCTCTCTGCAGGTCATTCACCAGGTCCCCCCGTGTGGTTCTGGGATCTTTGCTCACCGTTCTCATGATCATTTTGACCCCACGGGATGAGATCTTGCGTGGAGCCCCAGATCGTGGGAGATTATCAGTGGTCTTGTAAGTCTTCCATTTCCTGCTGATTGCTCCCACAGTTGATTTTTTCACACCAAGCTGCTTGCCTATTGTAGATTCACTCTTCCCAGCCTGGTGCAGGTCTACAATACTTTTCCTGGTGTCCTTCGAGAGCTCTTTGGTCTTGGCCATGGCAGAGTTTGGAGTCTGACTGTTTGAGGCTGTGGACAGGTGTCTTTTATACAGATGACGGGTTCAAACAGGTGCCATTCATACAGGTAACGAGTGGGGGACAGAAAAGCGTCGTACAGATGACGTTACAGGTCTGTGGGAGCCAGGGATTGTCCATGTTTGAGGTGACCAAATACTTATTTGCCACCCTGATTTACGAATAAATTCTTTACAAATCCTACCATGTGTATTCATGGATTTTTTTTTCACATTCTGTCTCTCACAGTTGACGTGTACCTCTGGTGCAAATTACTGGCCTCTGTCATCATTTTAGGTGGGGGCACTTGCACAATCGGTGGCTGACTAAATACTTTTTTGCCCCACTGTACATAAAGAATATCATTCAGTTTATAATAAGATTTAATGATAACTAGTGGTGCAACGGATCACGGTTGATCCGTAATCCGAACCGATCCCACTCCACGGTTCGGCACACACGTGATCCGAAGATTCGAAAAAGAAGAAAAAAAAGTATGTGTATGGTGGCGTGGTGGGTCTGTCAAGCGACAGTTATGGCCAGCGCTAGCGATCCAAGTGGAGGAGCAGAGGAGTTTGCGGTATTTAAGCAGCCCTTTGCTGCCCAGTCTGACCGGGCTAAAGCTATTACAAAAGCTATTGGGGTGTTTAGCTGCAGACGGGAGGCCGTATTCCGTTGTGCAAAACAAGGGGTTTAAACTATGATGAACGTGCTTGAGCCATGCTATGATATCCCGTTGCGCGTCCACTTTAGTGGCAAGATCGTTCCAAGCATGTATGAGCAGGAAAAGATTTAAGTTATGGCTGAACTGTCCCAGGCATCTTCTGTTGCCCTAACTACTACAAATGGGTGGACCTCCAGGGCAACGGAAAGCTACGTGACCGTGACAGCTCATTATATCACAGCAAAGTGCGATATAATAAGCGGTATGTATTATTGTAGGGTCTACCTTACAATATAAAGCGCCTTGAAGTGACTGTTGTTGTGATTTGGCGCTTTATAAATAAAATTGAATTGAATTGAGTGGTAGATACAAAGCCCTATACTGTACCATAATTTTTTTTAATAATTGCGTGGAATCAGTCTAGAGTTTAAATACTTCAATAAGTGAATAATTAAATGTTAAATTTCTCCGATTTCTCCGATCCGTGACTTAAAAGCGTGATCCGATCCGAACCGTGAGATTTTTGATCCGTTGCACCACTAATGATAACTACTGCTCAGTGTGACCGACTAACACACGTTTCAGGAAGTGGGAAGTTAAGAAAATGCATAAAGCAAACCCAATATGTTCCTTTTAGTGAGGCTCACAAACGACACACACACCTGTCCTTGATAAAGCGGAGGGTTGTCAGGGTTTTCCGTAAACAGGAACATGTCTATGAAGTGGATCAGTATGCTGGGAGCACTTTTGGACTGAGAAGGAGCGTAAGCAACCCACTTATAGACCACCATGAACACCAGGTAGCCAAACAGAAACAGCATGAAGAAAAGCTCTGGGATCAGCACAAAAATCAAACTGCTGAACTTGCGAAAGTGCCTGTAGAAAAAGAAAAAAACAACAACAACCAGGGGGAAACAAGGATAAGAACACGAGGATGTGAAGGCAGCACAGAGCTAATCTGAAACACACAAAACAGGTGTGCAAGCAAAACACATGCAACAAAAGGGTAAAGATTATTTACCAGTAGTTGAAGAATGACAAGCAGACTCCAAAAGTCATGTGAATAATGCCGATGATGACTGACATCTTCATCTTGTAGGAGTTTAGGAATGTTAGTTTGTTGTTGGACATCCCCCAGACCTGACGACAAAATCAGCGAGAATAACTGGAGTTACAATTGAGACATATATATACATATTTATATGCATATTTAAATCTTGATTGGAAGATGATGAATATGATGGGCACACCGGGTCAATGCCAAATGGATAGGGGCTTGTGAAAACGCCAGGCACAACAGGATCCATGGATAAGTACTGGCTCCCTGCCAGCACTGATGAACTGAAAGAGACCCCACGAAGGTAAGGAAGCATGTCGAAAATGAAGTAAAAAGCAACTACATTTCCACGGTGAATTTATGAAATTGTTCTTACTTCCATATGTTTTTTTCAAACATTGGGCCGACGTGCCAGGCCGAGCTGAAGGTGGCGAGGCCTTTGCTGAAGCACTCGTTGTAAATGGCTCCGGTGTAGATGGAGAACAGTCCCATCAGCAGAATCAGATACCTTCCACCGAACATCATCCTCCAGATCTGACACACAAAGCAAGGGGGCATAATGTTTAGTAGTCAAGGACATGTTTTAGTATATTTAAATGATTTGACTTTTTTTTCCATTTGAACATAAATGGGAAGCTGTGTGACAAAAAAACGGAATGCAATGATTTGGAAATTTGTTAACAGGCCCACATTTTATTTACACAGAAAACAAATAAATGTCAAATATTTAACAGCTGGAGGAACAATGTGTAACAGCATCTTAGTCAAAGGCATATGCAGGTTTTAGAGCAACAAATGCTCTCGTCTAGTCAACGTCTTTGAATATGTCAGTAAGATAACGCTAAACCATGTAGTGTCTGAAGAGGGGATGCTACACAGCGGGAAACATGGCCTTGTCCCAAACCTTTTGAGTCATCTTGTTGCCATGTTTTGTTTTGTTTTCCTTAAAAATGGTACATGCTTTCAATTTAAACAGTTAACATGTTTTCTATGTCCTACTGTGAATCAAATATAGGTTTATGAGAATTGCAAATGAATGCATTTTGTTGTTATTTAGGTTCTATGACGTTTTCAGAATTGAGGTCACAGAAACATTGCTACTTTTGCTCTTATTTTTCTCTTCGGTGATTTTCATGTTGGTGCAACCTGTAATGCCACTAAAAGAATGAAGCCAGAGGCATGTTTGTGCATGCAAATTTCAAACCACATGCAAAATTTACAAGGTACTGCTGGATTCCCTGGCTCACGCAGATTATGAAAGCATACTGGAATTTGGGGCATCCGTGAAACAGGAAGTGAGTCAATTTGGTTATTAGTGTGGTGAGCAGGTCCTGTGGAACAGGGAACAGTCTAAATGTGGTCTGTTGTATTACTGATGCTAGTTTGTCTGAAATAAAGTTTTTATTGTATTCTTTGTTTACTGTTGGGTTATTTTGGAGCAGGTTGACTGGAATAAAAATACAAAATAGTGCTCAAGTCTGCCTTTAAGTTAGACATTAAATACCAAGTGTCTCCTCTTCTAAGTTACCTCATTGTTGTTGTTTCTAAGTTTGGGATCTTTTTCCTCGAGGACCATCCAGAGAGCAGTCAGAGTCATCAGTAAACCATGGCCCACGTCCCCAAACATCACCGCAAACAGGAAGGGGAATGTAATTATGGTGAACAATGCTGCGAGATTGAGAGAGATTGAGAGTTGAGAGACGAGATTTAACCAAAGAAAAATATCTGAAAGACTTCACTTTGAACAAATTTATAGTCCCCAACATTCATGAGGAAATTATTTATGTCATCTAATGATGCACCTGGATTGACTTCACGGTAGCTGGCCACTCCGTAGGCATCTACAATGTTCTGGAAACCTGTTGTGAAGGAGTTGAGGGGAAATAGAGTAGGTGGAGGTGTAGAGTGAGGCAAGCGGTTGTAGAAAGAGTCAACCCCACTGCCGCTTTTCCTCTGAGGTCGGAGAACAGGGTGGGATAAAAAACAGGAAATTAGGCGATTTACTCATCTGTGCTTTTTACAGCTCTATGTTTCTGCTCATCTCTTATCTCACCCCTCCCTCTCTCAGTGCACTCTGCAGTTCAGGCAGCTTGGCAGTGGGACACCAGGCCTCAGCAATCAGGCATTTGTCAGTGACAGAGGGGCTGCAGAGATTCAGTACCGACTGGATCGCCTTGCACTTCTGGACTCGCACCTTCCACTGGGGCAGAACGGCCACCGCCTTCATCAGCAGCTGCTGCAAGAAGCTTTCGGTCTGTGACAACACCTGAAGTCGCAGAAGGAAACAAAAAAAAGAGGCGCGATAAATTTTCTTGAAGCACTGTAATATACTATCCTGTGTAGAAACAATATAACCAGACATTACAGTCTTTTAATTATTTTGATGCTAATATGTAGCAACAAAAACCAAAAGAAAATCACTCACTGATTTGATGTCTTCAATTCTCCCTTGAAGTCCCTGGAGAACCTCCTCTCTCTCGGCAGAGCTCTCAGGGTATGCAAATGTCTCAGTGCGGAAGCTGCGAGGAGGGAAAATCCAAAGAAATTCAAGTTTAAAAACACAGCAACGTGCAGTTTCAGAATCTCAAAAATAAAAGAAAGAAAAAAAAATCCCCACCAATCGCAGATCTTCTTGACTTTCTGTCCAATCTGATCTCCCCAGAAGGAAATGAGGAACACGGTCCATTGCACCATTTCCCCCTGCAAATGGAGAAAGAGCAAACTGCTGTGGTAAAACACCTGGAATGAAACTCACAGCAGAAACTCTCTGCGATCCCCTCTCCTTTTCCCCGAGCTCTTACAGTGTCAGGGTGCTCAAGTCGATCCTCCATTTCTCTAAAATCCACAATAATGTAACCGCGACACGCCCGCCATAACAGTCGCTCGAACGAGGGCACCTTCCAGGGGTGGACCACTCCTGCCACAAAACTGAGGGAGAGGAAAACTGTTATATAAAGAGGAAAAAGACAACATTTTACTCTTTAACATTTAATTGAGACCTACCTGAGTCGGACATCTTGGCGGTTATCAAACAGACCTTGGCTCTCCACTGCAGGTGGCACCTGTGAGAATAAGACAAAGGAGAACATTCTTTTTTAGTTTTCCTCACGACAACAATTACAGAAAATTGTGCAGAAATGGAGTTTTTCACCACGTGTGACGCTGTGAGAGAGTGAGTTCTGGTCAGGACTCCTCGGTACTGGGAGAGCTGCGTCAGCTGAGCCTTAAGGCTGTCTCTGTTCCTGGACACCTAGTGCGAAACATACACGATATTCCATCAATCCCCAAAATTGTTCTGTCTCTCACGGTGCACTAAGCAGAAAACAGAAGACCCTCAGGCTCTATTTCGGCGCTCACCTCCTTGAGCTCTCTGGCGAGCCTCTCGCTCTCCTCCTCTATGGTGATGAGCTCACGGGGTTGAGGGGCCGAAGGCGTCGGACACGGAGGAGGGAGTGGACCCTTTGAGGGTGGCGATAGGGAGCGATTTATCTCCTGCTCCAAGAAGTCTGAAGGGTGGAAAAGGTGGATGATGAATCATGGGAAATAAAGAAGATGAATGGAAATGTAAAGAGGAGCATTATGAGTCAGTACTCACGGAAAGTCTTCTCGAGATCCTCGCATCGTCTGACCTCGCTGACAAATTTCCTCTGAAAGGAGTTCACATTGGGGTTTAACTGAAAGCAGAGAGCAGAGAATAAGGACACTGAGCGAGTCTACATGACTTACACCAAAACCCATGATGCAGTCTGTTGCAGGTTAACAATTGTACTGGACTCCATGAACTGCACCAAGAAGAAGAAGAACGGCATAAAGGGTTTAATACTCACGTCTCTGAACTCAACCAGGCCCAGCTCTCCCAGCTCGCTGACACAATTATAGGCCGAGCCGGACTGAAGAAAGAGCTGCACCAGGCACACCTCCTCGCTGCGAAATATGGAGCCCATATCTGTACAACACCAAAGAAACAACTTTACATACACACCATCCTCTGGATACAGCTGAGTGAAAGTACTGCAGCATATAAAGAGGAATATGAACTAAAAAAAAAAAAAAAAAGGCAGACAAGGGTGTTAACGGATGGCATCTACTTTCAGTTAGAACAATAAAAACTACTCAGTGCAGAAGTATCTAAGTGGAAACTTAAGAAAGAGGAAGCACCAAGTCCTCCTGACCAGATGATCAGGTGGGGTTTCCACTATTGCACGTACATGTGTCTGCCAAAATTAGCACAGGGACTCTTTTTTAGTTAAATAAAATAATCAAAGATGTACATATATATTAAAAAGCATTACTATATTTTAGAAGGGCACAATAAGGTGCATTATTATTGCTTTCCCCTAGCTACATACAAAGCAGTTTTGTACAATCGCTCTACAGTAAACCCCACCTTTATGATGGTTACAGTGTTTGATCTTTTGATAAAAAGCTTACAGCACTGTATCATTTTTCAAAGCATTTCTTTAGACTGTTGTTTGCGGTGCTCGCACTATATTCAGACTAACCTCACTCATTTGGAGGGCTGAGCGGTGAATTGGATCTAACAGTTTCTTCATAAACTGAGCGTTATGAGTGTCATGAAGGTGGGAAACCGACCACTAAGAATATATACAAAATTACTTAAATCATAAAATAGATGTAACATGAAGGGAGCGTGGCTTCAGTTTATAACTGTAAAAAGACCCATGCTGTTGAGGAAAAACCATTTGACCTCGGTCTTCTTCGATCTATCGACTATTGTCTCTGCTTCTCAGCTTTTGTTGCCTGGGGCAAAGTTTCGTTTTCTCTATAATCGCTAGCACACAACTCTAGTGAAGGAAAAGCCGAAACACTGAAGCGTTTAAAAAAATATCTTTAACCCATTAATATCAGCCACATTTAAGAAAAGTAACAGAAGGGTTTGGTTTAGTCTCGGCGACAACTATAGGAGATAAACCCGCTTGATAAAAACACAGATTTGAGCTGAATGTCGGAAACCTCACCTGTCTGCCTCTTTAACTCCGCTGCAGTCCGACCTGGTGTCTGTCAGGCAGTCTGGTACCCAGCGGGACGGACTGACCCGGGACTGCTAACCTGGACAAAGCAGACGCGTTTGCGAGACTTGGGGGTAGAAGTTCTCTAGCTCCGCACTTCCTGTTTGTGAGAGTCACGTTACTGCAGGAGGCACGTGATAGTTACTGTTTGAATCTCGCTCCACCGCGAGAGGTCGAGATTTTAGGATCTTTAATGGCGGTAACGAGTCCAATAAGTGAATGTTTTGCTTTGTTCTTTTTTATTAGATTTTTAGTCTGACAGGAAGTCAGAAGCTTATTATTAATAATTCACGGTTTGATATTAGAGTTAAGCTCATCTGGAGAAGCTGGTTTGGCCGTGTACAGTCATCTGGAAACCGCAGTCACGTGCGTTTGATAAACCCAGATGTGCCCTGTTTTTTTCCTCTCCTAACTTTATTAACTACATACAAACCAATGCCAGTACCATAATTTGTAGCATGTGATGTCTCCAAAAGATACATGCTAACGTTAGGGACACTATTCAAAGTAAAAGCCAACCAAACATTTAAAGTGGTTTTTAATTCTGTTCTGTTACATTTAAAGAAACTGAAAAATAGTTCCTTTCTTAGTAGTTTCATTATTATGCAGCAGGCGAAGGAAGAATGTAGAAGTTCACAACAATGAACACTTAAAATTAAACTGAGGTGCTGTGTAGGATTTGTGTAGAAATCACAGCCTCTAAGCATGCAGATATGTATCATAGGCGTGAAAACCATGGCCGTTTTGGGCTTTCGAGCTTTTCTTTCTCTAGGGTGGAATGATTGTACAGCATAGATCTTTAATGGTTAAAAAAAAACAAGAATTCAGTGCACATGTTTGAATTTATTATGGATTTCCTCTAATCCACACATTATCAAGTCTTTTAATTAATTGGTGCTGAAGGTTCTACTGTGTCTTTTTACTTGAAAAGGCCAGCACATATTAACTTCTTGTTCATGTGATCATGAGTCACTGCAACAGGTAATTCCTCTTTGCCAGCATAAAAGGGATTTGTAATTATAAATGTGTCACTACTTTGTCAGGGGGGGTGCATGTGTGTCTGGAAGAAGACCTAAACTGTCACCGTCAGATAAGAGGAAAATGGTTACAATGAAGCATGCCATTAACTGGAAACTGCTGGAACAGCAGCATCACTGTCCACGGTGAAGTGAGTTTTAGAGTGTTACATCACGACGGACTGAGGATGCCAGTCAAAAAAAAAAGGGTTCTGCTCCAAAATCAAGACCTTCAAGCTCAACTGAAGCTTGTTGATGGATACCTAGATTGTCTGCTCAAGGCAAGCCCTTCTAAGGAAACATTTAAGCAAATATCAGTGTAAGTATGTAAAAGAGGGTAAAAAAAAACCCCAACAACAATCCAGTCCTCCTTGTGTGTAAACCGGTGACCACAACTGTATCAAAAATAAAGATCACTTTCATTGTTTGGTATAAAGCTCAAACATCAAAAAAGCAATGAGTAAAATGCATTCTGATTCGAAAGGAACTTTATATTTTGGATGTATCTTGTAATGACAAAGTAACCCTTCTAGCTGAGGAGCCCCACAGTGACAGACACTTGTATGGCAATACAAAAGATATTTTATTTAATTGTAAAAGGGCAGATGTGCAACAGGTAAAACAGCAGGTAATAAGAAATACACACCCGGGGGGGAAACAAAAGACAAAAATGTTTAAATGGAATCAATAAAACAGGAAATGAAATGTGGCAAAAGTTTTTCACAGAAGTACATTAATTTCCTACACCTGTTGATCTCACTGTACATGACTGTAGATGTATCTTATCTTACCCTAACAATATTATAATGAAGCTGGTCTACATTAAGAAGCAATTATAGTTTCCAAATGACCCCCTCTCCTTTCATACATACACAAAAAAAGAAAATACTACAGTAAAATCATAATTGCTGGCAAACAGGAAAGGAACTTAAAGGCTTTTCATGTCATTTTACATCATTTAGATTTGAAACACATAAAGCCAACAAACATGTCGCACTAACCATGCTGCTTCAAATCGCTGACAATCTCATGGATTTCTTCACTGGATATGAGGACTAACTCACTAAAAAAGATGCAAAGTTAGCACAGATTTCTTTTTTTCTTCCTTTTCTGATAATGAACGTGTCGGGGGTAGCGGCAGCTCTGACACAGACTGTTCTCGTCTTAGTTGCCCTCCTCCCCTCATCTTGAATTTCTGCTTTTCTACAAACTGTAAAATTTGAGGCTTCTGTCCATTGCTGTAGACGTCAGGAACCGGGCATTCTCTCCAAAGGCCACCCCAGTCACCAATCCTGTATGGTCTATGGTTGAAAAGAAAAAGATCAGGGGTAAATGTCACATGCATACTAGTTGAAAATCTTGAAAGAGATTTGACATTTTTTTTGTCTTCATACCGGTGAAGTTGAGGACCTCAGACCACTGCTTGCAGATGTAGACACGGATGTCAGACCCTCCTACAGCCAGGTAGGTACCACTCTGATCAAACACAAGGGACTTCACCTGAAACAAAAAATGAATGGATTAGGCTCAGAAGCAAACCTAAAATGAGTTGGACAACTTCAAAGCTGGTCTACAGTGAAATGCTGGAGTTCAGCTTAGTAAAAATGAAGAAAACACAGTGAAACTGCTAATCTGGTTCTTTCTGAAGTTAAAACAATCCACCCAACAGCACCCAAACAATTATACATGCAACTTTTCATCCACAGCCATTTATCTCTGCGTACAATGACAGCCTACAGGTGATGCTAAGACTATTTCTCAAACAGTTAAAAAATTCCTTTAGAAAGGAGAAATCCCAAATTTCTTACCTCATAGTTGTTGTCCAGAGTAATGGTCTTGAAGTTCTTCAGCTTCCTCAAATCCCACAGTTTCAGAGAGCTGTCCTGGGCACCTGGAGCAAACAAGGATAATTAAGTTTATTTTTTTTCCTATTGGCACACCATTTATAAATAAATAAATCTCCAAAACTATGCAAGTCATTGATGCACAAGTCACTTTTGATACTCTAAAGAAAATGTTCATGCAGCTCTACAAGTTTATGCACATCACAGACTGACGTTTAATCTACGCAAGAAATGCTCTCAAGTCAGTCTCACCTGTGGCCAGATAGTATCCGTTCTCAGAGAAAGCAATGGAGGTGACAGGTCCAGAGTGACCGGGGAAGTTGGCCACATTGGTGCGCTCCTTCAGATCCCAAATCTTGATCTGGGAGTCCGCAGTACCAGTGCCAAAAATGAGACCATCAGGGTGGAACTGAGCGCATGTGAGAGCTGAGGGGTGCAATCAGAAACATTATGCCTGGAAGAGGACTGTTATTATGACTATCAAATGCATTAAGCAAGCAAAGAGAAACTTACCACAGCCAGCACTTTCATCAGTAACTTTGGTGAGGACTCTGCCCGTCTGGATATCAGAAAAGGCCCAGTACTACAGGATAAAATAATAAGAGTTAGAGCGGTGAAGCAGTTTAACGGCAAAAGGGTCGATCATTCAGTGATTAAAGTTCAAGGCCTGTCGTTAATTTCAAGCACGCACTTGATCCTCAGAGGAGCTGAGCAGGTAGTCTCCAGTAGCATGAAGAGAGAGACCAGTGACGCCTGCCTCGTGAGCACGCACCACCTGCACACAGTTGCCCCCGGTGACAGACCACACACGGATGGTGGTGTCTGGAGAGGCGGAGAAGACCACAGACTAGAGGAGAAAAGACGGCAAGCGAGTGAGGAACAACAGATTAAAGGAACAATCGTGTTAGTCACATCTCCATTAAAATGGAGGTGAAAGTTTGCATTTAGGTTCTCAGAGGACAAGTTACCTGAGATGGGTGGTAAATGACAGAGGTAACCTTCTTGGTGTGACCCTTAAGCGTTGCCACGATCTGCTCTTCGTTCTTGTCAAACACCACCACGTTCTTATCAGCTCCACCTGGGAGATAGAACAGGTTTAATATCAGATTCTTTGTCTGGCATCCCAGCAAATGAAATACAGAGTGAAAGATTGATTCAGTGTACCGGTGAGCACTTTGTTGGTGTCTGAGGGACACAGATCCAGAGACAGAATACCAGGCACACTGGCACTATGAAGACCCTGAAGGCAACATAAAAGAGAACGTTGATACACTGGATCGCTCGGTGAAACAGATGCATCTTCATGATCCTGCATAATGAGTACTTACAGCATGAGAGGCCACTTGGCGGTATTTGCCGAGATCCTCGGCTCTAACCAGATCCTCTGGGACAGTTTTGCCTCTCTGTAGAAAACCACAGTAAAGCAATTAAATGAGAGCGAGGGTAAATTATGCACAAACAGAGCTGTGGCAAAACAAGTGTTTGCACATTAGCCGCTAAATAAAAGAGAAATGTAATACCTTCTTTCTCTCTGTAGTTAGGATAGTAGCCTTGTCTTGTAGCTGCAAACAGAAAAAAAAAACATTTAAAAACATCAAGCTCAAGACAAGCACTTTATAACCAAAGAAATTATTAGTAAAGGTCATAATGATAAAAATAATCAATCAAAAACATATATCAATATTACCTTCTGGATGATTTCTGGAGTCATTCCCACTTGTTCACTAATCTCCATAGGCTCTCCACCAGCCCCCTGGTGTAAAAAAGACAGAATTAAATATTGTTTAAAGGCATGATGTGACAGTCTGATCATCGTCTTATCAGCTGAAACTAAAGCCCAGCTACTCACTGCTGCAGCTGGCTGAGAGGCGGGCACTGCCTGAGGGGCAACCAATCCGGCCTGGGGTTTGAGCGTGGCAAGAGCTGTGGAAAGAAGAAATCGACTCATTAAAATAAATAAAACACACACACAATATCAATGAATCCAGGTTCATTTGGACCAGATGATCACATTAAAGCCATTTCTACATGTTTCATAACTGCGCGGACACCCAAACTCCTGTAAACCCACCTTCTCTTGCAGCTGTGACCTCTTTAGTGAGTCGAGCGATGACTCTGCAGGCGGCATCGTGCTGATAGAGGGCGTGTGAAAGTTCTTGGCGAGTAGTCTGCAGCTGCTGCCGCAAGGTGAAGCTATGAAGCATTACAGCATCCTAGAACAGAAGTGAAAAGTGAGAAAGGAGCACAAACAGACACAAATAGACATGTTTTATTTACTTTGGTTCTACCAGCATTTTGCTGTCAAGATTTCAAAAACAAAAACAAAAAAAATCCCACTATATACTGGTTTGTTTGAAATATATCTTTAAAAAAATGTATTAAACTCACTGGAATATAACTTTACACCCATGTGCTTAAATGAAATAAGGAAGATAACAAGATGGAACTCGCTTTTTTGGTCTCAGCTAAAGAATTAAAGTTATTTAAATCAATGTACCAAACAAACATATTTTTTGATCCTATACCAATAAAAATGAATTCGAACTAATTCAAAAGACCCAAGGTTTGTCACAAAACTTTGCAATTCAAGAAAGAAAAGGGGACGATCTTCTATTAGATTCTTATTTTGCGGCACAGATTAGATCTAAAATATGCTGTTGTAACCCATCATATAATGCACAACTAGAAAAAACAAACAAACAAAAAACTAAAATCCAAAACAAGTGTCCTGTTGTTAAAAACTACTGGAGAGGAATAAATGGTGCCCTGTAACACACTTTTAATTGTTAAATTATGCAACACCCTACAGATCTGATTTGAGTTCTACACATTTACAACTAATTTGTTGATTAGTAGCTGACTCCCTACTTGTTTAAATGTTCCTAAATGTTCTGTGTGTGTGTATTTGTAATGTGTTGTTGATGTAGTGTTAAACATTAATAAGAAAAATCAATTTAAAAACAAAATGATACATACAATAGATACAGTATAAAGTGCTCTGTTCTTTGCTATCTCAGAGTTAACAGGACTTACCCATTCATCTTGAAGGGACTTGAGAATGGCAGGAATACTGGTTGCCGATGGTGCCTTTGGTCTAATAGGATGAGCCACTAAAAGACAGGAAACCTCTTCAGTAACTCATCAAGGCTTATTTGCAATGAGATTTGAGTATTTAAGGGCATATGCCACACTGATTTTCTTTTCATATATAAATTTTTATAATTTCCTATGGTTCTATGAATATCACAAAGAATAGCTCATGAACACCGATCCAACTTTACAAAGTCTCACCCCTGAAGGCCACACGATTAAAACTAAAACTTATTAACAAACAGCAAATGCGATAAATCGGCATTTGATGATGATTATAATATTCTGCTTTTGTTGAAGTTCTTTAAAAAAAAAAGTTGATTTGTTTGGGAGGTTGTATTTTTCGCGTCACCTGAATTCTTCAGGATTTGTTTTATACGATTCATAAGATACAGTACAATGCAACACGTCTGCAAACTTCAGCCTACGAAACCAAAGCCGAGCATCAATACACTGATAACGACCTCTCTCACGGAAGTAGCATTACTCTGCATGAACTTTATTAAGGTCTACTGCCTCTTAGAAAACACCCAGAAACCCACCTTTGATGTCTACGAGCTGCTCCTCGGACAGCGGCTGTCCGTTCATCGGGTCCGTCCCATTCTCTGCGATGTACTTCTCGATAAGCCTGCGCTCAAACACCTGGTTGGACACCGGAGAGACGCACGGGTGCTCTGGCACTTCATTAGAAACTGTAAAAGAGTCCAGTTCCGGCTTTTTTAACAACACATAACTCCCAGCAATTTAAAAAACACACACAATTAAAAAAGACAGATCGATGAACTATATCAAAGCAGAAGGCGGTACTGCATGGCCGCTAACGCTAGCTAATTCAGCTAGCAGCATTAGCGCGGTACCGAGCTAACCGGCCTCCGTCATATCAATGAATTCAGCTTCACCTACTTGCACAAACCAAAGCCATGTTCCAGGCGGAGTCCTAAATGCCTCGTGTTAAATGTGATTTATGCTCGCGCTGTACTTTAAAGTTGTTGCAGCTAAGGTAGACTTTACTTCTGTTTGGAAGTAGCACGCTGTCCTTTCATTGCCGCTACAACGAAGACTCTTCTTCTACGCTTTGAGTTAGCTTCAATGTCCCAAACTCTGCCACCTACCGTCACTGCGCCGAGGAGAACATTTGACCACTCTCCAGCTTCCTAAATATATGTGTATCTATCTATCTATCTACACACACATAGCTGGAAAGTGGTCAATCGTTAGTTTATTGATTATTGCTTTATTGATAAGGTATGTGTACACATACAAGGAGTTTTTGCACTCAGTGTACGTAACAGAGTAGCCAACAGACAGAGTAACAACATGACACCAACACGGCACAGACAATAATACATTTATAGCGTACTCATAGAGCAAAGTTGCAGAGTGCAAATCTGTTGGAATAAATAAGAGCTGGACAGCTAGTTATTATATATACAGTATACACATGAGGATTGACTATAAATATATAGATAGATAGATAGATAGATAGATAGATAGATAGATAGATAGATAGATATGGCATATAGGTATGTACAACAGGACAAAACAGTATATACAGCATGCTTTGATTCAGCAGCAGGTGTGGTGGATTTTTTTAAATACAGAGACCATGTGGGTGTCCTAAATGTTTATCAGAGTGATGGCCTGTGGAAAGGAACTGTACAGATGGCTGCTTGTTTGGGCATACGGTGCTCTGTAGCGCCTACCAGAGGATATGCAGTGATATTGCCTGGTTGTGTCCTGACTCTACATTTGTATTTCCTGCAGACTTCACTGTCCATTGTAGTCTGTTCTTATCCTGCAAACAATACCGTGATGAGTGAGCAGAGAACAGACTGGATTAATGCAGAGTCGAATGGATCAACACCTCCTGAGGCAGGTTGAAATTCCTGAGCTGGTGCAGGCCTCTGCTTGGGCTTTTTGATGATAGTGTCTATACTGAGTGACCAAATCAGATCCTGGAACATTGTGGCAAGCGGGGATAATTGAGAGTGACTCCTCCTCAACTGTTACTGCTACAGTTTGAGCGTATTCAGCTCTAGGCTGATCTGACTACACAACAGGGCCAGCTGTTCAACCCCACATCTGTGTCCTTGATAAGACCAATGACCGTCATCAAACATCACAATTTTGACTGACAGGTCTTTAGAGAAACAGCCATTTGCATGGAGGGAGAAGAGCAAAGGAAAGAGGACACACCCCTGGGTGGCGAACATGCATACAGTGTAAAGACGACATCATCTAAAATGTGTTTGTTAAAGACACTTTTTTATTTTTTGAGTGATGACATTATGACATTGTGAAAATATTACAAGCTTTGGGGATAAAAGGTTATCCTGCACACAAAATTCACAGATTAATTGCAGTATTTGGTGAAACATGTCACATAACTATTATAACTAGAATTACCCCCAAAGATTTAATAACACTGCATAAATCGTTAGAAATGCAGACAAGCTATTTAGAATAATAATTAAATATGGACAACATGATGGGTGAGAACTGAAGTCAATATTGCTGTACAGTATTTAAAAATGAGCTTTTTCAAACGTTACCACAACAACTGGTGGGTAGCCCTAGTGACCGTCTGAAACACAGGAGCAGTCATATTGGTCCTGAGGGTCCGGAGGTAGGTAATGGCAGGAGATTTCAGGAGCACCATCAGGTAGTGCAATATGAGACAGGAAGGATTATGCTCAACTCATGCTTCAGAAAAATTACAAATCAAACTATTAAAACCGTGCATAAGGCACAGGTGAGGTTTTTCTTCTCTGTCAGGAGCATAACCTCACCGTTTGTGTGATTTCTCCATGCTGTACGATCCATCTTCCCTTATCTCCGATCCAGTTCTCTGTTTTATGAAAAGTTCAGATTCTTTGACGTGTAAACACTGCAGGATTCAGAGGTGTCCGTGTCTAGTGGCAGCGTGGAAAAAAAGTCTTGGGATTTGTTCCCCCTTCCCTTATCTCCGTCCTTTTTGATTTGGAACTGAACGCAGTCCTCGGATGAGTGGAGGCAGTCTGAAGCTCCGGGCACAGGGAAGGAAATCCTGTCCTCTTCCTCATTAGATTTAGCCTGCTAACAAGGGATGAAGGAACAAGTTTAAGCAAATATCGTATTAATCCGCATCGAAATATTCACAGCTGGAGAGCTGTATTACCTCAACAGTTAAGTTATGACTAGTTGAACTCCCAGCTGCCGCTCTGTGCGCATCCTGGTTCTTGGCTCTCGGAGACCCTACCATTACCGGAGCATAACCCTGGAAATACAAACAACAACAGATATGAACACAGACATAATTCAATTGAATGATTTTAGCTCCCTTTAAAAAAACAAAAACAAAACAGATTATATTAGTTAATCAGTCTTACAGTGTGAACAGGACTGGCTCTTGGGGTCCATTTTCTTGGTGTTTCAGGCTGCTGAGAGTAGCTGTAGTGGCCTGAGGGCTGAGGAGAGGGGTGACTGTAGTGCTGCAAGAAAAAACACACAAACATAAATAAACTAGTAACGACAATAACCTAGGAACTCATCCGGCTCACAGACCATCAGAATTCACCGGTCACTGCTCGTAAAAACAATAAATGTGACCTTGAGTGATCACTGTGTCCAAGTTTCTTGCGGAGGGACAGCCAAATGAAATATGTCTCACCATGGCATGAAGGCATGGCAAGGCTCAAATAGAGATGAAAAAAAAAAGGCTGAAACAGCTAGCCCTATTTATGTAACCGTCTGCTGCTCTCCTTTCACATTTCATGTTTTGGAGAGTTAAAGCGTGAAATTGACATCGTGGACCGGTGTGTCTGTTAAACGTTTCACCGTGATATCAGGTTGCTCCTTGCTAGTGATGTGTGTGGCATCATCATGCTGACATCCACAGAGCTTCAGTCAAAATACTTTGGACTTTGGACTGAATAAAGAGCTTCTACCACAAGTTTTTTTTCTCCGTACTTCTTAAAGATACTTCAGCCCATCAGACTGTCTGGTGCAAAAGAGAAATGTCCAATAACATCAACATGTGACTCCTGGAGGTGTCAGAGTGCATGCATCTGCAATAACATTGACTTGACGGCTTGTATTTATTTATTTGGCTGTAGACTCTCCTTCATATCAAAGAGTGAGGCCATTTGTTTCATCAGGGTGAAGAGCCCATCACCCTAATAAATCCACCAAGAAATGGCTGGATGAGAAAAAATGGAGTACAGCAGTATGGTGTAGGAAACAATATATAAACTGAACTGTTGTGGAGGGATTCTAACTTCTTGCACTGGGTGGAAAATTTGTCTTTTCTGCTAGAAGATGGAGCAGTGACTTCTTCAGAAAAAGCTCACTTTCCTTTGACTCTGTTCAGCTATAGCACGCTTATCTGCAGGAACTGCTTCAAGAAGATCAAATGGCTTCAAAGAGAATATTTGCTTGTCCAAATATATATATATATATGTAAAAAGGAAGTCAGTACGATGTTTTCTCCTGGTTTCCTCACCTGGATGTTGACCCTCGGGGGGTTGGCTGGCAGCGTGCGGTGTGTTCTAAAGCAGGTGATGAGTTGGGAGAGGCTACAGTTTGGGTAGCGTTTCATGAACAGGATAAAACCAGCCAGGGACACGAACATGCCAGAAGGGACAGTGACGGACTTGAGGAGTGCTCGCCAACTCCCTCCCCTTTTGTCTGGGAAGATGGCAGACACATGGATTTTAGGAGGAGTGGCAACTGTGGCTCAAACAACTTCTGACTGATGCATGCTTCCAAAAACGTCGCACAATACCTACCGATCACGTGCAAGTAGGTGGAGGATACCAGGTTGCCATTCCTGTCTTTGACTTCATACAGCCCATCATGCCTTGAGGTCAGCCTTGCAATGACCACCTCGTAGATGGAGCCGTTCCTACTCAGTGAGATGATACCCCTGTAGCGCAGGTCATGGTCCGTTATCTGCCCCTCACGGATGAGCTGCACAGGGCCACGTGGGGGTTTGGGGTCAAAGGGGCCCAGGGAGGATTCATCAGGAAAATGGCCAGGGGTAAAAATGAGATGGGCATGAGGAAGAGGAAGAAATAGAGGCAGGATTATGGACTCTTTGGTAAAGCGTGTGATGTTGAAGGAATGCCCTGCATCCATCCATGTGTAAAATCATGAAAAATGGAGTAGTGGAGAATGTGGAAGTATGAGAGGGCATCAGATAGAAAGGGAAGGATAAAACAAAACCATTAGCACTGTAAAGTCACAAAGTTAAAGGTAGTCAGTCAGCTTCTTAAAACCCACGTTTCTGCTCTGCTCACCACGGACGGTGAGGGTGCTGCGACCCAGCACCTTCCCGTTGTCGTCTCTCACGGTGTAGTTGCCTTGGTCTGCTTGCGTCACTCTCTCCGCCACCCAGACCTTCCCCCCTCTTAGTAGCCGCCCCCGGCCAGCGTCACCGGTTTCAGGGTCTGTCCGGTTCCAAAGCACAACCGGCACAGCCTCAGGCGGAGCGCCCCGGTGAGAGAACTCCAACAGGGAGCCATTTTCAGGGATGCTGTGCTCAAAGGTCTCCCCATAGTTTCTGCGGTAGGGTTTAATGCATTCTGAAGGAAGACAAAGAACCACGAGATAAGTGAAAGACAGAAAGAGAACAAGTTTATTTAAGTACAATTTTGAGATGCAAAAGTTACTTTCTTTTTAACTAAACTGGTGAAAATTAAAGTGATATTGCAAAAGACCCGCTCCTAACACACATCAGTATACTGCCAGGTAAAGTAATGCCACACCTGCTGTGCATTTATACCAATTAACCTCTCCTCTTTTTATGCAGCAGGGGTGTGGCTGGCAAATGTTATGTGCACACACACACACAAACACACCTGAAACAGAGTCAGAATAGTTGCTACAACTTCTCTGCTTTAAAGCAATGAATACATTGCCTATATGGCACCAAAGCATACGAACACATTAAGTTAAATTACTTAACGTTTCAAGCCAAGAGAGGCAGATGATTGAAAAATTATGGCTCTTTTGCATCATGACACAAAGCAATGAATTTCGCCAAAGAGAGGCAACTGTCATACCTGAAACGATCAGACGGACAGTCTCGTAGGTGAATCCCACGGACAGCTTGTTGGCATAAAGTCCCTGGTCAGCACGACTCACTTCTTTCAGGACTAACGACTTATCTTTGGTCCACTCAAACCGTGGGTCCTTAACCTACAGTTGCATGGCAGATCCATTTTTAGGCAACACAGCAACCAAACACACACACACACACACACACAAAGAAAAAACCCCAAGTGCCAACACTCGTCCACTCACAGTGGTTTTCTCCAGCAGGATGCGTTTTGGCCCCTCGGGATACGGTGTAAAAGTCACGATTCGCGACGTTGAGTCCACCGGTAGACGAAACTCCTTCCCGACGCAAACAGTCTGAACTTTTTCTCGGTCACCTGTCGAGGTGCAAATGAAAGTCAGCAACATCATTGGAGACCATGTGCTGCAGATGAAGGATGCATGAGGGGTAAAATGTGACTTTTGACTCACCTAGTAATTCCCAACCTGCAGGAAAAGTACGAGTAACATAATTAATAATTTTCTTCAGACCTCAGATACGGATGGTAAACTCTCCTACGTATGTAAAATGTTGACCTACTTTTATGCTATTAGGTCATTTAAGGTCATCTATTTTGTAACAGATTTTTAGAGTCTGCTATGTGATTTGACTTTTAAGCTCTTTAATTCAGCATATGTACACGTTTATTAATTCTTACTGTTCACGTACTGCCTTTATACTGCATATTTTTCCACTGCATTTTCTCTGGGCACCTCTCACATTTATTATAGTTTTGCATGTTGGAAATTTATATTTGTGAGAATTATATTTCAGAGTTGAAGTGCTAAAAAACGACATTCTCTGCTCTTTAAATCTGGGCTGGCCATTCTTCTTTGCCTTTGTTTTATTTAATCCAAGACCCTTTAATGAAATGGCTTTCTAGAAACATTCTGCAGATAATGGTGACGTTATCGATAAATGTATTAATTAGTCACTTTTTTAAATAGTAACATTGACTTCACTTTTACTATGAATAACTTAACCGTAAAATAAAGCACAGTAAATGCATTATTAATAATTATTTAAGCAGAAAGAAACAGAAAAACTACGGGTAGTCTTATTAAAAACTGGTGCCACACTTACCCAGTGCAAAAGGTAGGGTTAAAAGTGCAGTGTAGAGGACGCAGGAGGACATCTTCTCCTGTAAAAGACAGCGGATTGTTTCATCTGTAAACGTAATTTACCCCAACCCTCCTCTGAAAACGAACGGCCAGACTGGACATCCGATCATTAATCAACAAGCTACAAAAGGCGGGGAGCTCAGCGACAGCCCTACTGATGTCCGTGCGGACTCAAGCTACAGCGCACTGCACACACTCATGTTCCCCCCCATGACGTCCTGTCCGCTCTTTGAAGTCATGTCCACTCAGGTGTCCAACATGTTTCCCATCTTCTGAATCATGGCAGCGCTACTACAGGCTGCCGGGCCATCAGTTACCGATCATCAACAAACGATTACTCAGTTTGCGCGTAATGTGAACTCACCTGCAGGATGTGCGAAACAGAAATCCACCGGAGGGTAATTTAAAAAAAAATGTTTTTGTGGATGAGGATAAGAGGATAACGACGACCTCCGCAGAGCGCGCATGCCCACTGCTCCCCCTTCTGTTATGGCGATGGATACGTCGTATTCTCGGCCGCTGATACGCAAAGTGCGTCACATTTTGCAGTTCTTGTAAATACACCGTTAGCCCAAGGGAACATATTTTCCCTCCCTTTTACTTAGCCTGCTATATTTTAGACTTCTGTAGTAACTCGTCAGATTCTGACTGTACGTGCAAATGATGAGATGATCTTAGAAAATATAAGAGATCATAACGCGAAATGGAAATCATCTCACTTAAATTTTCCTTCTTGTTAAAAAATGAACAAAAGTTAATTAACAAAATTAATTTGTTAGTTTCTACAGTGAGGGAAAATTACTTGATCTCCAGCGCCCCAGAAATAAAGAGTCTCTAGATTTGATGGTAGTTTCATTTTAATGGGAGAGACAGAATATGGACCAAAAATCCAGGAAAAAAACACATTACATAAAAATTATAAATTGATTTCATGTTATTGAGTGAAATAAGTGTTTTATCCCCAAGACCAACACAAGCAAGTTCTTTGTGGAGAAACCCTTGTTGGCAAGCGCAGCAGTAAGATGTTTCTTGTAGTTGGTCACCACGTTTGGACTCATCTCTTTTACTCCTCTTTACAGAAACTCGATTTTCTATGGCAGGAATGTCAAACTCTTATTACACCATATTACACATACAGCCTACTTTGATCTTAAGTAGGCAGACTACATCCCTCAGATATCTCAATATAAGAAGTCCAATTTCATTGATACATCTTAGTTTTACTACATGATAAAGACATTTTGTTCTATTTTAATATATAGAAATCAATAGAAATCACTCAGCACAACTCTTCTGGCTTAAATGATAAGAAATAAATGTAAAATTACAAAACTGATTTATCTGTGTGCCACATGGGCACACAGATAAATCTCTCCGTTGAAATGAAACAAACATAAAAATTAGAGACTGTTCGTGTCTTTGTAAATAAGCAAACTTGCAAATTCAGCAGTGTATGGTGTGTGGTTTATCTTTATTTGGGGAGGTTTATGTGTCACATGAGATAAGTAAAGTCCTTAACAGTGCACATGCTTACACTTTAAATATGTTTTTAGTACAGGTTATATGCATGATTAAAATAAAGCATGTTTTATGGTACCGGACCAGTTATTTCCCAGTGTTTTTAGCATGTAACATGTTTAAAAACGTCTTGACTGCGATTCCTTTAGAATTAATTCCTACTAAATTCACTTGAAATGGGACGGCAGCCAACAAAACGACGCGAAAGTTGTCTTTTTATCCCTTTTAAACTGCTTTTATTTATGATATGGTGGTTTTAAAAGCGATCTTGGAGGCAGACACAACACAAACGCCTGGTTTGTATCCTGGGAGGTGGGCCATGTATGCAGTTCCAGTGGGAGAGGTGGAGCCTAAGCCACGCCCAGTCCTTCTTTTCTCCACCCAGCAGCTGCAGGACGCACAGAACTCAATCACACAAAACAAGTACGTTGCTATTATTCTTTTTCTGTTTGTCCACAACTTCTTCTTAGTCAGGCTTTTTAATACTGAACATCACCTGTGTCACTCCCAATAACAGCACGTGTTTATTGTGGACTGATTTACTATTTCGGGGTTAATTTTTGTGTGTTATCCGAACATTTCATTACAGAAGGGAATGCGGTACGGGTTTGGTCTTGCAAGCTGAGGGAAAAAAACACACAGAAAAAAGAGCCTCAAGTCACCTCTCTGCTCTTTTTCTGCAGGACATGTCGCTTGTGTTTTTGATGTTTTCCATTGTCTTCTTCGGTGAGTTGAGCTCATTCCCACATTCTAACATATAAACACCTGAAATCTGAAATACAACGCTCGATGGTTTGGGATAATTTACAACAAACGTTAAGTGATTTCCATGCCACACACTCCGTGGGTACAGCATGTACAAAGTTATCCAATCTCTCCGTGGAGCCAGGTGTTAAGTGACACTCCGGAGCGAATTAAAGTGCGTGCATGTTGTAGTAAAAGACGTTTGGTGTTGTGGGGCTGCTGTAGACTAATGCAATTTAAATCAGTAGCAGAACACAGGAAGAACAATACGCATCGTCTCCACACCCATCTGCTATTCCCAGAATTAGTGCTTGGTGCATTTCATTTATCAATAAATTATTTGGGAAACATAAACACCTATCAACGTACATCCACCCATAAATAAAAAAATAAATAAGCAAGCATATTGTTTTTATTGTTTTTCATTTTCAATTAACCCTTAATTGAATTATGTATACATAATTCAATTAAGGCTTAATTAAAGAAAACAAAACAATCTGATTAATTTCATTGAAATATAAATATACAGTTACATATTTATGTTTTTTAAACTATTCACTGTATTTATGCATTGTCATTAATGTCTTTAGCCGCAAAGTGAAAGGAAATGTTTACACGACGGAAACCAGAAAATTCAGCACAGCCAAGATTTCTTTCCGTTAGCTGGTTTGACAAAACATATAACCTCAGTCAGAGATAACGGGTAGCACGACGGTGGCAATCAAGTTTTTCTTATTTATTTGTCTTCTGCTTCCTGAGCGCTCACACGTAAATATGGGCGTTTTGTAGCGTCACGTGACTCATCGTCCGCATGAGATAATCCCATGAGAGTGGCGCTTAAAATGGTTATTTATAATATTTAAAGAAAAAACATATCATATCCATTCAAGTTAATCACGTTATCACTGCTGTTTAAGGTAACAGCTGCAGATTAGAGCTCTGAAACTTTAAACTGGATCTATTTAAACGTTAAAGGCCATTGTCCAATATCCGAATAGGCAGCGTTTCTGCCGAATGGCAGAATCGCATCAGTTTGTCAGCAGATCAAAGTGTAATTATTTTATTGGTTGTCTTGATGCATGCATGGGTTTGAGTTAATGGCTCAGTAGTGCTGATATCTAAAAGTGGCCAGTTGCATGCTGCTGTTCTAAGATGGTCAGCCATAGCTGATTTGAGAATAGCGGCTGATGAAGAGAGTGCATCAGAGGGACCAATCAAGTTAAACCGTTTAGAGACAAAGTTACAGGCAAGGCAGAAATGGTTTAATGGTTTGGAGCCGCTGTGGTGACTGAGCTGAAAAGAGGGTAATTTACTGATGTGATATGTTGTTCATGTATTTCCTTCATTCAGCTAATAATAACTTGGTTTATTTCTGATGCTTTATGACGAATGTGAGTTAATTCATCAGATTGAGAGTTATACTTTACTCTGCCTCGTGCTTTGGAGATGAGAGATCTCAAGGAATGCTTTTTTTTATGCTGCTGCATTTGTGTAAATTCAGTGATGTTCCAGAACCTTGTCTTCAAAATTACTTTCAAAGTGTAACAAAATGTGTGTTTGTGTGTGTGTGTTTGGTATATTAATGGAAACAACTGATATTATGTTATCAGTTGTTTGTGGTTTCAGTTACATTAACACTACCTCCATCTGTCTCTTCTTCTCTTGCATCTTTTTGATTAAAGGCTCATCCTCTGGTATACAAACTGATGAGGTGTGCTATGGCAGGAGGTGGCAGTTTCCATCTAATTATATACCCTTACGTTATACTGGACCGATATACTTTACTGAAAGTAATAGGGGATCCATAAAAGTTGTTATAAATGATGGGAAGGTGAGCAGCCTCTATGTGACCATTACATTTCTGCAATATGATAAATGTTAGACCTATGTTTGAAATGATTAAATCAAAGTATATAGAATATGTTCTAATCTGAGGAATATATATGTGCTGTCTATCTTTCAGGCAATAGACGCACGCTTCAGAGTCTCTCCTGGCTCAATTTATCTTACAGATGTAGAAAAAAGAGATGAAGGAATTTATTCTGTCTCAACTGGTGGCTACCAGCAACAAAATGTTGTTGAACTGAAAGTCTTGGGTAAGAATTTGAACTGTACTGTATATTTACATCAAAAATATATAGGTATGTGTTTTAGCTACCTGTTCCTAAACACAAGTCCCCTCCTTTTTTTTTTCTTAATCTGCATTTTAAGAATGTGCTGAAAATGTCACAAGGGATTACTACTCTACGTGGGAGGACTCTATCCCTAGACGGGCTGAAATCCTGGAGTTTACTCCCCTTCACAGTCTGGACCAGCCAAAGATCCTGTGGAATCGCACAGACTCTCAGATCAGAGAAAGCAGAGCTGAGGTGAAAAGCGGTAATTGGCAGCTGTCTTACCTCACTCAGGCAGACAGTGGGTACTACAACTTCAGGGATAAGAACCACTCTGTGTTGGCCAAGGTGCTGCTCAAAGTACAAGGTGATGTGAGAAGCTGCATGTGAGATTTCTGCATTTTACCAGATTAAATGTTCTAATGAAGTCTGATCTGTGTCACTAACAGAACAAACCAGACACTATGAAACAAGGTGGAATGAGCACATTCTCATTGAATACCCCCGCGGTCCTAAGAAGTGGACCATGACTTTTACACCTGAGGGCAAAATGGATCCCGAAACACTGATGGATGGCAGTCTGATCATAAAAGATAATCACTTTTCTGGCAGAATTCGTGCAGTGATGGATGGCATAGTTATAAATTCTACGGAAATTAGAGACTCTGGCACCTTTGAGTTCAGAGACCCAGAAGGCAACCTGATCTTGAGTGCTCAGCTTGAAGTGACCCCTGGTAAGCAACAGAGCATTTCTCCCCATAGAGTAGAAGTTCTAACTAACATTAACCCCCACCCTCTACACCATATTCCCTAACTTTCTCTATGCTCTTACAGAAATGTTGCCACAGTTTATATTTATGGCTGTTATTGCCTTGATTGTCGTCATGGGGATCATCTGCTGTTGCTGTTGTTGTAAAAAGTGCTGTAAAAGGGACAAGTCTGCTCCTCAGACTGCAGCCTCACCTGCACCTGCCGTATATTATCATGTAAGCATTCTTTCAAGTGGAAATTAAGACCAGCTGTGTTAATATTTGATGTTTTTTTTTAAAAAATTGAAAATCCTTATTCCGATTACAGATTGAGAATCAACCTGCATGCCCAAGTTACTCACATCCTTCAGCTTTGTCTTATCAGTCTGTGAATTCTCATATTTCTACACAACCTTCAGCTACCTCCTCTGAGCCACCGGTAGGTGTAAAGCTTGATTTATATTCAAGGCAAAGATAAAAGTGAGGTGAAAGGAACTCAGCCACTTTTGTTGTTTTGAAAAGAAATAGTAGTTATTTGTGGATTGGCCCACTAAGTCTTTATCTCGTCTGGGACTGCCTGGCAACTCACATTAGCGCCCATCCTCTTTCCTCTTCTGACTCGTGTGCTTTTCCCTAACTTCACAGATGTACCACAAAATGAATATCCACGAGAACCCCGCTCAGCCTGAGGTACATACACACAAACAAACATACAAAATTCCCCATGAATGCATAAAACTAAGAACAGAAATTTCCCCATTCAGAGGCATTTTTGGCCTGTCAGTGACTGATTCATTTTACCCACTGTGCTTATGCACCTTTTTTCGTTTTTACTGATGTCTCCAGGTTTCAGTACCTGAAAACCAGGCTTCCACTCCAGCTCCCTCAGTTGGCCCAGACTTCCTCTCGTCAGACCCGGAGCCGCGATTTGAACTGAAGGGATTAGACATGCCTTTTGCACCATCTCTTACTTCAAACACAACTATCTGTGATGTTTATAACTCAGACAAACTAAACTTTCTGTAAACAGTATGCTGAAAATTCAGGTAGAGTTCATCATTGTTTCCATTTTCATCTTTGCAAAGCCATACACGAACAGGAAAAGGACTATGCAGACAGATGGTAACCGCACTGTGTTGATGCATGATCATTTTTTTTATCTTTCACACAAAGATGTGCTGTTATAAAATGTATGGATTCCAAATATATTTTTTCAGTTAACAAGATTGCTTGTAAGTTTGTAAGTTCATGTCTTGCAAACAGTTTGGTTCTGGGAAAGCTTTGGAATTTTTAATTTTTTTTTCCTAAATTTTCCTCAGGTACGAGAACATAAATCTCACTTAGTGTTGTCCTCCAAACATTCTGTTACAGCAGCTTAAGTGTGGACTACAGGAATCAGGGTTTTATTATATTGTGCAATATAAATGCATTTACCATAAATTAGAATTGTTACTTGCATGAAATAGTGTCTGCTTTGCTTCTCTTCACAGGCTATTTATGGATATTTATGGAATGACAGATAATGCAGTCCAGTATCGTGGCAAAGCGTGTAATAGATACGGTGGACCAACGTGCCTATTACTTGCTTTGCTGTGATATCAGGCTGGATAATGTTGCTAGCTTTTGCTTCCATGGGTATTTTCTACCTCTGTTATGTGCATCCAGCTCCATACATCACTTGTTTGTGGCTTTTATCATTGTGTTTTGAGGGATGGTGGGCAATTTTTAAATATGCCTTTTTATATGGTCAAATTCTCAAATGCAATACAAGTATAACTGTGGTTCTGTATATCTTTAAACAGAAGCTTGTATAAAAGTTTTATCGGGCATTGAAAAACATGTATCGTTTATATAATGTATGTAAAATTCTGATAGTTGTTTGCATTGCATGAAGATGTCTGAATATGGAATTAGTGTAATGATTTGAAAAAGACCTTAAAGAGCTTACATGAATTTTTCAACTCTGTCCCTCTGTCTTGCTCGCTCTTTCTGTCTCACTCTCTCTCTAACACACACACACACACACACATGCACACGCACACGTGTGGGGACACAGTGGAATGACAACACCACTACTTCTTACATTTTAAAAAATCTAAATGGAAGAGCCCCTTAAAATTTGCATGGAAACTAGAGGGTTAGACTTTCAACATTACAATTAGCATTACAGTTGTAATAGCTTCTAATGCAACTGTAACTCATTTAATTATAAGAGCATTTGTATGTTGACAGACATTTAAAAAAGCTGGTTTTGGAGAGTTTGCTACTATGCAGCTCTTATAGCAAGTTGATGTGCAGATGTTAATTCCTGCAGTGGATGTTCCTTTGCCTACATGCATGTAGTTTAAGTAATTGCTTGGTGTTATCATATTTCGTAGATAAATATAACTTGGTGTCATCTGCATAGCAATGAAAATGCATGTGTTTTCTAATAATATTGCATGAGGGGAAATGTATAATGTAAAAAGTATTAGTTCTAGGACAGAACTCTGTGGAACTCCATGAAAAATTCTTTAACTTACATTAATACTACCTGTCTACCGGTCCATTCCTGGTATAAAGCCTGAGAATAATTGCTATGGCACGCGGTTAAACTTTTCATCTGATTATATACATATTATTTATTATGGACCAGTACAGTTTGCTCCAAGTAAGGGAGGCTCCTCAAAATTTGTGGTAAATATTTGGAGGTAAGCTGCCCCACGTGCTGTGCGACCATGTCTGGTCTGTCTTCTGTTGGAAAACAATAAACTCTGATATGTGATGATAAATAGAATCTGTTCTCACCTGAGTGAATGTATGTGTGTTTACATTTCGGGGAAAGGACCCCAATTCAGAGTCTCCCCTTCCTCACTTTGTTTTACAAATGTGATAGAAAAGGATCAGGGATTGTTTTTACATCTCATTTGGTGGCAAGCAGCTATTGTTGTGAAACTGAAAATCTTAATGAGAATTAAACTATCCTGCATCAACCAATCTGTTTGATAATAGATTTGTTTAGATAGACTGTTTCTTATAAAGAACTTTTCCACTTGAAGTACTTTTTTCTACTGTTTTCGTACTTAAGTGCTTTCTATCTAGCATTCACACTTATCATATCGGTGAGTAACTTGGGGTTCAGTATCCCAAGAATCCTTTGGCATGCAGATTGTAACAGCCAGGGATTGAACCACCAACCGTCTGATTAGTGGATGACCTGCTCTACCTCCAGAGCCCTGTTAGTTATGCATTTCTAAATACAAGTTCACTCTGTTTTTTGTTGTTGTTTAAAAAAAAAAAATTTCTAAATTAGATTTTTTTTCTTAATTAGTGTGAATGCTGATAAGCATTCACAGTATTGTTATTCAAATCTTTTTTATTATAATATTTTATTTTCTATTCCGTACGTTTTTTGCCATATAGCTCCTTCAACACCATTCAACTTAGAAAAACCATTCAACCACAGTTAGATTCCTCTTCTTTTGGACATTACCACTTCTATTTTTCTCATTATTAGCGTTTATAGTTTTTAAATTATTCAACTTTATTCAACAAAAATTTACCATGTATTTCAATGGGGAGACCCTTCAAATTCTCATTCAACTTACTCCTCTTTTAACTGTATCTACTTCCATATACGTTGACCTAGAGCCACCATTCAAACTTTAAAATGAAGCCAAGACATTGAACTATTCAACTTGTATTTATCTTTTCAATATCTATTATACTTTTTCTTCAGTTCCCATTTAAGTTTCAAGCTTTTTTTCACCCGTTTCAGAGTTTATAATGGGTGTGTATGGGATGGAATGTTGGCGGTTAGAGTAAGACAGCTCAACTGCTAGAGTGGCAAAATTTTGTATTAAAATCTTCTCTTTAAACTGCTGCTGTGTCCGCAATGTTCGCCCTACAGGTATCATTTTACCATCAAAACGAAGCCATCGCTGTCCTGTTTCATCCAATGTTATTATTATTGTAGTATATATTATGGTTCTTTCATAAATGTCACCAATGCACAGCCTCCTCCCTGCAACTTTTCCATAGAGTCCAATGTTAAAATGGATCCCAAAATTCGTCTGAAAATCAGAACAGTACAGGCTGTCTTTTCACTGTCACCACGTCCATATAATAAACTCCACAGGCATGAAAACTCAGAATTCGGCAGACTGGACATTGCTACCACTCACGGTGAAAGACTTTTGTCAATACGACTTGTAGTTTTTTCTTGGGAAGCAATTGTTTCACAATGAGTTTTCTGTTTATTTAAAGCAGCAGCAGACAGGTGTATGCCTGTTTGTGTGTGTGTGTGTGTGTGTGTGTGTGTGGGTGTGCGTGTGTGTGTGTGTGTGTGTGTGTGTGTGGGTGTGTGTGTGTGTGTGTGTGTGAGGTGCCACTGGATGGAGTTACTATAGCAACCAGGCTCACACCTGCCTGCTTAATGAGCTCTGTCTGTCACTGCCAAGATTAATCTTAAAAACTTATGTTTCAACTGCTGCTGTGTGCACAGTGTTTGCTCTACAGCCACCATTTTACCCTCAAAACGTAGCCATCGTTGTTCTCTTTCCAACAGCATGGTTTTCAAAGCTCAGAGATGCAAACTTTTTGAACTGTGTGGATCCAAGTGGAGGGATAATCCTCTAACCCAGCGGTCCCCAACCCCCGGGCCTCGGACCGGTACCGGCCCGTGAGTCGTTTGGTACCGGGCCACGAGAGTTGAGGCTCAGGTGTGAAATGTATGGTTTTCAGGGTTTTTATCGGTTTTCAGCGTTATTTTGTTATCTTTTTTTATCGTTAACTCGGTTTTCCTGGGTCTTTTCACGTGTGTTATGAATAAATCTTATTTTTTTCGGTACCGGTACTAGTTTTATTTTGTTGTATTTATCCACAACACCTTAAAGGTCGGTCCGTGAAAATATTGTTGGGCATAAACCGGTCCGTGGCGCAATCAAGGTTGGGGACCGCTGCTCTAACCGACCCATAGAAATAAATTATATTTTCAGTCAGGAGTTTGCCTCAACAGCAGGAATGACCCCACTTTTTAAATTGCTCCTGTGGCCAAATTTTTGACAGCAGGAACATGAAGAACACACTGTTGTGTAGAAATCCTCGGGATCGTCACCGTTTGAAAATGATTTTGATGGGAGTTAGGGTCTTGGCTTTTTTTGCCAGATTAAATGTCCCTATGAAGTCTAATATGTGTCACGAACAGAAGCAGACACTGTGACACAAAGGAGAATGATGTTGGATGTTAAGATATGGACTATGACTCTTACACCTGAGGGGGAAATGGACTGACTGAAGGCAGGGTGATCATAAAAGATAACTGGTTCTTTGGGGAAATGAAGGCAGTAAGAAATAGCATAAACAAATTATCCTGTGGAAATGAGTTCAGAGCCCTAGAAACAACCTGTCACAGGTAAAAGTGACCCAGGGTAAGCAAAAGAGCATTTGTCCCCATAGGGGGAGAGTTCTAACTATTATAAACTCCCTAGACTCTTCTCAATACCCCAGCTTTCTCTGTGCACTCAGAAAATTTTGATCAGAAATTGCAGTAATTGGCATTGGTGTATTGTTTGTTGTCATAGGAATTGTACTGGTGTAAAATTTAAAAAGTGCCATAAACACCTGCACTTGCGTCTCATTACAGTGTAAGTATTCTCTAAAGTTTGCATTAATATCAACTGTTTATTTGAAAATCCTTATTCCAAGTTGCAAATTGCTTGAAAGTAGTGCAAAGAAAAGACTTGGTCTGAATAGAGTCCGTGTGTGAGTGGCCATGAGTGGTGGAGGTTACTCAGATTGGTGAGGTGGGTGGTCAGGGGTGGGTTGTGTAGGGATAGTGTTTGTTAACAGTCTGAATGGCCCAGGGGAGGAAGCTGTTTGTGAACTCTTTCTCAATTCCCCTGAGGTAAGACAAATATGTCCCACTCACAGATAATGTTGCCAGTTTTACCTATCATAATGGACAATTTACTGTGTGTTTCACACCTCCATCCTATACCTTCAGCTCCATACATCACTTATTTGGGGTATTTATTATTACAATTTCAAGAATGCTGTGAATGTTTCAGAGATTATTTGTACAGTAAAAATGCAAACATAAATGCAAAACAAATAGTATTCTGACCCTGTGTTTTTGGAAGTAAGCCCAAAGTCATGTAACAGTCTCGTTTGTTTGCATTACATGAAGATGTCTGACTACACATTTAGTAACAATAAGAATAAATCATCAATGATTTGAAAGCTTAATTGTAGGAGGAGAAAAGAATGAAAATAATGGTCCAAGTTAACTGTTTTCACATACTCAGAACGAGTCCTTGTGGTTACTAAGCTGATTCTCAGACGTAAAGTCAAGGGAATATCCTTTTAATTAACAATTACTAGGGTTCAGAAAATAATTTAGAGTCCTCAAATATAAGTATTCAATTTAGGTCACATTTTATTGAACAGTCAGAGTGATAAAAACCTGTTCAGTGAATAAATCGAACAACATAGACCACATTATATTTGGCACTCTACCATCCGGACATTTGCTCATTATGCTGCAGCTGAAGCTGAATGGGAATTTTCTGCAGAGCATGAACTACACATAAAGGTGTTATAGTCAGTCAGAGGTGCATGAAAGTTAATTAAAGTTCTGCAGGAGAAGGATATATAAGGGGTAACTGTGGCTGGTTATTGTCCTGAAAAAAGCCCCAACCTGTTGGAAAACTATACAATCCTGCATATAAAGAAAATTATGCTATCACTTTGTATTTTTTTTTAATTTACATTCATAATGGTTTTACAGGCTGGACAATAATAACCACCTTATTGAGGATGGTTATTATGTATGTTCTTGAGGCCTTTTGATCAGTTCCTATCAGGTTTTACAGTTTGGATCCTATAAACACTCAAATAGAGGAGGAATTTATAACATTAGGAAAAGATTTTGTGACATTTAGATATGCTGAATGGTCTAAAAGTAATGTTCATAAAAAAAAAAAAAAAGCTATGCTAGTTTTCCAAAAAGTTGATTCTTTTCATCTAGACCTAGCGTTTTCATGGGGAGAAACATTTCATCACTTGGATTTCCTTACCTGGATGATTGAGCATGCATTAAAACAAATAAACAGACAGACAGACAGACAGACATATTTAATTCCTCCCTTGCAATAATCTGACAAATATGGGTTTGGGTTAAAATAGGACAACAGTGGAGGAGTACAGGTCAAACATTTTGGAAGAGGCAAGTGGGAAGGTTAAGATGTTTTGGGCATGTGCCTAGGTGGGAAAGTGGATATATTGGACACATTAGACAGGGGGTGTTGAATATGGAGCTGCCAGGCAGGGGGGCAAAAGGAAGACCTCAGAGGAGGTTCATGGAACTAGTGAAGCAGGACATGCAGAGGGTTGGTGTGACAGAGGATGCTAGACATAGGGTGAGATGGAGGCAGATAATTTTTTGCTGATGTGATAACCCTCTAAAGAGAGCAGCCGAAAGAAGAAGATTCAAGTATATAACTTGTGCAGTAAGACTATAACTTTTACTTAATTGAAAAGTCTTACTTTTTTTCCATGCTAATTTTCTGCAGTGATTTTATTCCTAAAAAATGTTCAGATTCCCTGACCCCCTTCTTCCAGTTAATGAGCAAGGAAATGACGTCAGAGTTTCCGCTCGTGATTGCTGGGAAGCGTCCCACCTCGCATCCCCGTGGGTTGTTTATACTCCACCACCAGGGCGCTATAGGGGCAGGGACAGCTTGGTGGACACGCGCACACAGCGTTATCGTCAGATACGTTGCTACTATTATTTTGCTGTAAGTACATAAACTTTGCTATTTAGTTTTTAAAGTATTGTTTTTGTGTGCAAAAAGTTACACATCGTTGTGTCAGTCCAAGTTTACGTCATTAAAATACCCTCAGAACAAAACCGCGGTCAAGCGAGCCCTCACATGCGAAGTAAAGCTAGCCGCACCTACAATATCGTTGTACTTTTCTTATTTATACATATATATACCTGACCTTATCCCCAACTAAACAAAATTTCAGTATTGCAGTACTGTATTTTTTTTTTAATGTTATTACAGGGAATCTTTAAGAGGTGACGCAAATATTTTACTGGTCATCCCTACTCTTCCTCTTCTGCCACACAGCTCTCCAAAATCATTAGTGAGTTATTCTTATACATTAACACTACCTCCACCTGTCTCTTCTTCTCGTGCATACTGGCTATTAAAGGCTCATCAGCTTCTGTACAACCTGAGGAGGTGTGCTATGGCAGAAAGTGGCAGTTTCCATCTAATTATAGTGGACCGATATACTTCAGTCAAAGTAATGGGGGATCTGTGAAAGTTGTAATTAAAGATGGGAAGGTGAGCAGCTTCAGGTTCTATGTGACTATTATATATCTGGAATATGATACATTTAAGGCTTCTGTTTAAAAGTAATAAACTATTTTGAGGACAATAAATAGAACCTGTTTTAACCCGAGGTAATGTGTAAATATATATGTGCTGTCTATCTTTCAGGCAACAGACGCACGCTTCAGAGTCTCTCCTGGCTCAATTTATCTTACAGACGTGACAGAAAGAGATAAAGGAATTTATTTGGCGTCATCTGGTGGCGATCAGGGACACAATGTTGTTGAACTGAAAGTCTTGGGTGAGAATTTGGGCTGTACTTTATATTTACATCAAAAATATATAGGTATGCCGTTTAGCTACCTGTTCCTAAATACAAGTCCATTTTTTTTTCTTAATGTGCATTTTAAGAATGTGCCAAAAAGGTCAAGAGGGATTACTACTATACTTGGAAGTACTCTATCCCTAGACGGGCTGAAATCCTGGAGTTTATTCCCCTTCACAGTCTGGACCAGCCAAAGATCCTGTGGAATCGCACAGACTCTCAGATCAGAGAAAGCAGGGCATGGGTGGAAAAACATAAGTGAGAGCTATCTTATCTCACTCAGGCAGACAGTGGCTGCTACAACTTGACCAGGGTGTTGCTACAAGGTGTGCAGTACAAGCTGATGTGAGATTTCTGCATTTTACCAGATTAAATGTTCTTATGAAGTCTGATCTGTGTCACTAACAGAACTAACACTTCACTTGAATGCAAAGACAAATGAGTGCTTCGTCGTTCCATACCCTCAGGCCATTAAGACGTGGGCTGTGACTTTTACGCCTCAAGGGGAAATGGAACCCAGAACACTGATGAATGGCAGTCTGATCATAAAAGATAATTGGTTCTTTGACAGAATTTGGACAGTCATGAATGGCATAGAAATGAATGCTGTAGAAACAATAGACTCTGGCACCTTGAAGTTCAGAGACCCAGAAGGCGACCTGACCTTGAGTGCACAGCTTGAAGCGAATCGAGGTGAGCAAAAGAGCATTTCTCCTCATGGGTGGAAAAGTACTAATCGTTCTAATTCAACATCAGCCCCACACACTCTACACAGTATTCCCTAACTTTGTCTGTCCTTTTACAGCATTTATGTCAGAGAGTACATTACTCACTGTTATTGCCTTGGTTGCCATCATTGGGATCATCTGCATTTGCTGGTGTTGTAAAATGAACTGCAAGTCTTCTCCTCAGACTGAAGGCTCACCTGAGCCTAATGTATATTGTCATGTAAGTATTCTTTCAAGTGGAGATTAATAACAGCTGTTTTAACATTTAATTAAATATCCTTATTTCAATTACAGGATCAGGATCAACCTACAGGTCAGCGTTATTCAGGTGAACCACCTCCTCCATATTGGTCCTGTCAGCCCATGAATTTTCATGTTTCTGAACAACCTACGGGTACCTCGTCTGAGCCACCGGTGGGTGTAAAGCTTGATTTATACTTTTATACTGTTTTGAAAACAAGTAGTCTTTGTGTTTTGGCCTGCTGATCGCATGTGTTTGCTATGATGTGTCTTCTCTTTATGTTAGTCTTATTTTATAGAATCTTAAAGAATCATTAATATCTCAATGCAGTTACTCAGTTGCTATATTTTTGTGATCATTATTTTTGTTCCTGAATATGAAGTTTGTTATTTCAGTCAGTCTTTTTAGCAATAAAGCTTCTTATTATGGCCTGTACTGTTGTACCCAGCCTGTGCTAGAGGAATTCTAATGGAACAAAGAAATTTTAAGAAATAAACAAATATTTTGAAAACAAAACAAAAGAAACTATTACTTTTCCACAGCACATACACGTCATTTGTCTCATCTAAACTACCTGCCGAATTCATATAATAGCTCAATTTGTAATGTGTTTTTTCACACAATCATGATTGTTAATTTTACAATTATTGTCAGAGTTAGGTTACTTTAAAAAGAAACAAATAGAAGGTATGGTAAAAACAAAACAAAACATTAAACTTTAGCCCTAAAATTTTAAGTGCAAATTCCCTTAAAACCGAAGTAGGACAAAATGTTATCACTATGAAAATCCTTCTTGCTATGTGGACTGATGTATATATATTTTTTTCTTTTCACAGGCATATCATGAAGTAAGTATCCATGTGAACCCATTTCAGCCTGAGGTACAAAAACAAACAATTCCCCCATGCGCTCCCAGAAACCAGAAAAAGGCTGACTCATTTTGCTCATTGATCTAATGTACCTTTCTTTTCTTTTTCTTTTTTTTTCTCTGCTATCTCCAGGTTGCACTTCCAGGAAGGTGGGATTCCACTCCACATCCCTCAGTCAGCTCAGACCCCCTCCTCTCAACCCTGGAACCACACTTTGATCTGGAAGGAGTAACAGTTCCCTCTGCACCTCCTCTTAGTTCAGAGTTTTAGAGCTTAAGTTCAGATGTTGTTTTTTGCACTCAAACTGACAGATATTTTAACTATTATAAATTATTCTCTGTTATCTGTGGTTTGTTCCTCCTATTTTAAACATGCAGCAGTCTACCCCCTTAAAAAACTGAAAAACAGAAACAACATATATTAATTCTTCTTGACCTCACCTCTACCCTCAGATCATGTTGTATGTGTTAAACAGGTAATCTTCTGTACGGATTGACAAAGTTTTATCTTCTTATGCTCCTCTCTCTTCTGGAGTCCCACAGGGTTCCACTTTGGGTCCCCTTTGATTTGCATCTGCTGTAAGCTACATGCTAACTCTTGGGCACATCTTGGCCTAACGTTTCCGAGATCGTCACTTCTCTGCAGACAATACACAACAAACTCAATATACGAGACGCCATAACAGGATATAATGTCCAATCTGGAAGGAAGAAACTGGATGTCCAATTTTTTTTCTGAAACGGAATAATGGAATTTATTGTATTTACACCCTCTCCACCCAGCACAAACTTTTTGTGTTGGAATCCAATTTCTCTTTTGATTTGCACGTGTCTAAAGTTATGCAGTTGTTTTTTTTATTCAGCTTAGACAGATATCTGTCTAAGATGAATAATCTGCTCTAAGCTGCTCATTCCAACTCAGAAAAGGTTATTCGTGTTTGTATTTCTTGAAGATTTGGCTGCTGTCATGCTGTTAACTCTTACAGCATTCATCATAACATCCTCAGACTTCAAAATGCTGCTGCAGGCTTTTAATATATAGAAAAAGAAGCAGTAATGTTACACCAGTCCTCACATGCTTTCACTGGCTACCTTTTAGTTGTAGAACTAATATGAAGATTTTATTGGTGGTTTTTAAGGCCTTATACACTTTTGTCTATATCTGTTGCTGACGCCATGTGACCCTGGCTGTTGCCTGAGATCTTCCACCATGGCCTTGGTTAGTGTTGACTTGCCTGTCCACTAAATGCGATTAAGCCTTTCCAACTTAGGACCCACTGAAGACCTGGGGGTATTTTTTTTTGAAGAATAGCTTTTATGTTTTTTTATTAAAAAAAATGCACATCTAAATGCAATGCAAGTATTACTGTCACTGTATATTTTTGTATGTAAGTTAGAACTTTTATAACCTTTTTGTGAAAACTGAAAAAGTTTTGAGACACTTGTTTTGTGTCAAATTGTGATACTTTTCTATGGTCTAAATCTGTTATTTAAAAATGCACATCTAAATGCAATGCAAGTATCATCCTCACTGTATTTTTTATAGATTATGTAAGCTGGAACTTTTATAACCTTTTTGTGTTACTTTGACAGAAATGCTTTGTTCATAAAATATATGTCAAAATCTGGTCTTTCTTTATGGTCACTTTTACTGGTTAGTCTTTCAGTTTTATAAAATCTGAGTTCTTTTATGAGTAAAGAGGCCCATAAAATATGGAAGGTACATAACTGACCACATATATATCTTTGCTATTTAGCGTCAACTCTGTTACAGCTAAAGCTGAATGGGGATATTATGTAAATCTACACATAAAGCTCCCATAAGTCACTCAAAGGGTACATGGATCTTAAGTGTATTAAAAGGAAATTTCACTCAAAACCAAAATTAGTCTTGTAGTGGCAGAAAAGCTTGGAGATGACCAAAGTAATTAGAATCTGTTTCGACTTCATTTTCGTAAAAGTGTTTCAAGATTAATCTAGAAATGTTGACTTAATTCTTAAAATTAACGATGACAATAAAAGATATCCAAGATGAAAGTCAAGATACTATTTCGACTTTAATCTCAAAATTTCCAGTTAATTCTCCACAATAGTATTTCAATGAGAAATTCAACATACAAATTTGAGAATAAACTTGAAATACTATTTTGAGATTAAATTCAAAATATTATTCTAACTTTTTTCTCGAAATAACATTTTGAAATTTGTCTTGAAATTTTGATTTTATTCTTAAACCCCCCCCCCCCCCCCCCCCCCCCCCCAAAACTCCCCTCTCGACTTCCAGGCCATACTCTGCACAGATGTTCCTGTATACTATGCTGGCCACTTGGTTATGGCGTCCCATGTATGCCCTGCCTGTCAGCATCTTGCATCCTGCTGTTATGTGCTGGTATAGCTCAGGGGCATCTTTACACAGCCTGCACCTGGGGCCTTGCCTGGTGTGATAGACCCCAGCCTCTATGGATTTTGTGCTCAGAGCTTGTTCCTGTGCTGCCATGATTTGTGCCTTTGTGCTGACTTTCAGTCCAGCTTTGTCCAGCCACAGGTAGGATTTCTGGATGTCAGCCACCTCCTCTATCTGCCGGTGGTAAATGCTGTGCAGGGGCCTATCCTGCCATGATGGTTCCTTCTCTTCCTCCTTCCTTGTTTTTACTGTTTAGCTGGCACCTCAGGACTTGCCTGACTCTGCATTTGAAGCTTTCCTAGCAGCCTCTCCATGGTTCCCATTTGCCTGTGGGATTCCCAGGTACTTGTAGCTGTCTCCATGTCTGCAATGTTGTCTTCTGGTAGTGCGATCCTCTTCTGATTACCTTCCCTTTGTTATCAACTACACTTCTCCAGTCCAAACGACATTCCGATGTTGTTGCTGTATATCCTGGTGGTGTATCTATCTATCTATTCACGAGGCCGAGTCACACCGAACCCTCTTGTTCGGTATTTTAACAAGAATTTCCGTAAAACCCTTAAACGCATCACGAGTGCGCTGAAGGAAACGCCCTTTGGGTGGGCTCACAAAATGTTTCTCCGTTTCGCGACTTTAACAATGTACCGGCGCGTATTAACTTTGTAACCTTCTTCTACTACCCATGTATTTATGTAGGGTAGGTGTAATTTGAAGTCTATATACTAAAAGAGGTACAAATGACCCCCAAACGCAGGGTGCTTTGTGCCTAACTGTTTATTCAGGACTCGGAATCGCTGAATCCCTGCACATCATGATCTTGTTGCTGCTTCTAGTTGCCAGTCTTGGTGTTGGTAAGTAAGGAAGCTCATTTCCACGTTAGCAAAGCAGCTTTAATAATACTGAAATCTGGGACTCAGCATCAGTGCTCAGCATCACCCTTTATTATTGTATTTAAAAGCAATTTTCTTAAGTCCGATAATACTGCATATTAATGAACATGCCAATGTAAATATGCCTGAATTACACAAAATAATATACAATAATAACATACATTAATACTTTTTCTCTCCTCTCCAGGCCTTGCTTATGTTGAAAATCATGAAGTGGAGTATGGAAACAGATTCAGGATGAGGGTGTCAAGAAGGGTTCACTTTATCGAGTTCATCCCCAAGAACAAATCAGAAGGGACGATCTTGTGGGAACGTGACGAAGCTCAGCCCAGAGAGGGCAGTAGATGGAAGATGACTGGGACCTTATATACCATCAGTTCTTTAGCCCAAAAAGACAGTGGCCGCTACATATTCAAAGACAACTATGGGGAATTGATGCATGCGAAGATCATTGACGTAAAAGGTGTGGATCTTTTTAGTCCTTGCTTTATCTAATGTTTTTTTCTTTTTCTACAGGTGTGCTAAACCTTTACCACAAGCCTATAGTTAGATTGACCTACAAAACAATGAGAGCGTAACACTAACAGCATATTTAAAGTCTCTAAAGCCAAACTGCGGTATATAACAAATATGCATTTAGTTAAGTCATATAGCTCTATACTCTGTAAACTGGATTTTATAAAGTCCACCAGAGCAATGCAAATCTAAAGCTCAATAAAGGACATATGGGTTGGTTCGTTTTAACCCTTTTTAAAAGGACAGGTTCTGGTTTTATGGAGATTCTCACAGCTCATCTTCAGAAGCGTCATACACGACAGTAACTTAATTTTCCTTAAATCAGACACAAAACCCCCCAAAAAACTTACACCAGGAACCAAGACAAAGTGGAACACATCATATACTTAAAAACCCCGTCCACTGCAGGGGAAATCACGATGTGCAACTGAGGGGGAAACGCTGATAAAAGTCCTATAGACACCCTACAATGAGTTGAAATATTAACTTGTTATTTATTTCTGCATATGCAATTTTTGTTATTTGTATTGTGTCACTTTGTATATTCCTCACGATTTCCCGTCGTCAACCCCTCCCCTAGAGCTGCCCCTGCTTCCTACAGATTCCTCATGCATTAGTGCATTAACTTAAAAATCACTTTAATATTTTCTTTATCAGAGGTCACAAAGAGCTATACCCTGGAGACTAATGAAGTCCTGAACGTCACTTTTGATCTGGAACCGCACTCCTGCAACATTTACTTCTTCCCTGGCGAAAACAGTAAGACTGCGATAGTCCTTAAGGGCAGGCTGCAGCATGATTTGAAACAAGTGGATTGCGTGGGGTTTGAGCTTTTAAAGCCATGTGGGATTGTACACAAGGCCATCCAAAAGACATGCAGTGGACGGTTTGAAGTCAGAGATGATAATGATGACAAAGCCTTGGTAGTGTTCCTGGAAATGGAAGGTAAATAAACTAAGATCATTTTCATTATACTGTACAGTTTGCTTTGGGCTGATTAACAGACTTTGTTTCAGAGCCACAGTTCAGTCAGGCTTACCTCAGTATTGGTGGTGGTGTATTGTTCTTCACACTGTGCTGGTGTTGCTGCAAGTACTGCTGCTGTGGTGAGAGCTCCTCAGCAAAGGACAACTCAGAAGCAGCTGCAGAGAATGATAGCGAGCCTGCTGTGTATTACCATGAGGTGAACATATTCTGCTATTTTTTTGCTTTTTGTGTATTTTTGTTGTTGTTGTTGTTGTGTTTATATTGTCTGTTTAAATCGAACTGCAGTTTGAGCCTGTGGGTCCGGGATCAAACCAGAGCTGTGAACTCTCTAATCCACCCAACACTGATGAGGCTCCTGATGCTCCAGTTGACCCACTGGTTAGTGTATGAACTCAACTCCTGAGCCATTTTTATTCTCCTCTCTTTCCTGCTATTAATGCGTGTTGTTGAACTCTGCAGATACACAGTTCTGCTGCTATGGATGCTCCACCTGCTTATTGTGAGGTAAGACCTAAGTACATGTTCAATGCAGTTTTGAAACTTCTTTAAACTTAGAAACGAGGCTTGGTTTAAAGGCTAAATGTGCAGTGACACGTCTGTCTTTTTCCTCCAGGTTACACCGCCGGCGAAGCAGGAAGAGGCTCCAACCATCACTCCCACCTCCGACCCTGAGCCACAGTTTGAATTGAAGGGGACAATTTTCAATTCTGGTCCGCCACTCAGCTCAGCCTCAACGTACTGTGATGTTTATACCTCAGAAAAATTCAACTTCTCCTAAAAGTCTTGATTTTGAACTGTGTTCTTTAGTGTGGCGACGAAGGGATAGTTTACATTTCAGGGAATCTGACATCTTTTAGCAAGGAAGAATTTGTTTCGTAACCACTGGTAAATTTACAAATTTATGTTTCTACAGATAGTTTTTATGGATAAAAAACTTTAGAACCAAAAACATTTTGAAGTTTGTGTCTTCACTGCTGCCTGCTGTAGTTCCATATTTATCAAGGAGAAAGAAAATGTGTATTTTCAGATCTTCCTCTGTCTTTTTGTTTTTTATGTTGTGATTTTTAAGGGATACTGCACATTAATGAACACTACTGTAAATACATTTTTCTGTTCTCTATAGTTCTGTCAGGAATACGTTATGCATTACAGACCACTGTGAATGTGATATTTTCAGGGAAGATATATGCAGTAGACACGTTGCAATAACTTTAAAACTGAGGTTTTACAGTTAAATGTGGAATCTGAGTCATATTAACTTAAATAAGGGAACTGTTTTTAGCTCCTGAGAAACATGCATTCACAGTTGTATGAAATGTTGAGACTGCTAATGAAGATGCTTATTTTAGACTTTTTTGTTATTGTTGCTTGTATGAAGATTTCATATCTTAGTCTTTAGTCATATTTTGTACCAAAAAGCAAACTTAGAAATGCCAGGGCCATCAATATGGAAATATTTGTATGCCTTACCAAAGACCTACCCTCCTGAAATGTGGTTTATGTTTTGTTTTTATATATTTGATGTATTTGTGTCCATATATGGTAACTTTCGATCTGTCACATTTAGTTACAAGTGCAATACCCCTTCATCCTGTGAAAGTACTGTCAATTGTGTGTATTGTGTGTATGTTATTTAAGCACTTTCTGAGAAGACTATATGCTGTAAAACCTTTTAAAAAACCCTTATGGACATATCAGCATGTATTTAGACATCTGTTACATTGAAGCTAGCATTATCCTACCTCTACAACTTGTTTGGTATTTGCATTTGTTCCCCTGCACAGTTTACCTTCACTAATACTTAAAGCACCTCCAACAGTGTCACCAGAGAGCCAAAAGCTCATCCAAGCACATAAATTCCTTTCTGCCATAGCAGCTGGTTCACAGAAGACAGGAAGCAGAGCAGGACTCAAACTACAACTGAGGCTTTTCTGTCTTGAGAAGAAAAACAACAGAACCTCAGACTTGTCTGACACACACAAGTATGAATCCTGTGTAGAGACATTTAAAAAAGTTTATCAGCTCATACTTTAAGAACTGGAGTATGCGTTCAAACTAACTTTGTTATAGCAGAAGAAACATACAAACTAAAACTCTAAGCACTAAAACCTCAAGTGACTCATTTAATTTCTTAAAGTTACTTAAAATTAATATGTTTTTGTTTAGCCTTTTCCCACAATAATTGGCAAACTCTGTGTAGATTATATCAGAGACGTGGGAATCCTATAAAGGCTATAGTATGTATGCTATTGTATAACAAAAATGTGAAAATATCCACTTCCATTCTTTCACAGCTTGAGTTAGGGTTTTGCTTTTTAAGTTTTTGGGGAAGTGTAACAAGAAGATTTTCTTTTAAGTGACTGAGAAAAGTTTGGAAGGAGTTGCAAAATCTGCATTTATCTGTGTTTTGGACACCTGGTGAACATATGCCCAATATTTAATGCTCTCTAAATTCTGTTAAGGGAAACAGCTGGCTCTTTAGGTGCTCTAAAGTGTTCATAAGCTAGCTGCTGAATCGGTTTGCCATTTCTGTATAATTAAGTGAAGTTGTGGCCTGGGAAATCCAAATGCATAAAAAGGATTGCAGAGCTGTGAGAGGAAGAGCTGGTGTCTAATTCTTGCTTTATCCTTTTAATCTTTTAAAAGAATTCATTGTAGACACATTTAGCTGCAACACTCTATCAGTTTTCTTTTTTTCACTGATGTGGTGAGAAAAAAAAGGTTGATTTCACGATAGAATCGTATCTGGTCTGCTTGGCACTCCACCAAAGAACAGCGTAGGAGGATTTTGACTATTGATGGTGCAGGGGAGCAAGCAGAAGTGATAATTTTGGCACTGAGGTCAGGTTGCTCCACTCCCTTGATGTGGCAGTGGGGTTGGAGATTGGTGGTGAGATCCCAAAGGATTAAAAAGCTTCCAGATGACAGAGCCGTTGGGACCCAGCCTGGCAGATGGGAGTGAAGAGGCATGGCTGTAGCTAATTGAACATAAGTCATCAAATATAAGATATGTTGCTTGATGCTTGTGCTTATGAAGCCTAATCTAAGATGCCATCAGTGCATGGAAGGTTCTTAATCAGGATAGCTGCATGTTACGCTGGGGTACGCTGGTCTGGCAGTTGGTCAACCACTTCAGCCCAGACTAAAATATCAGTTGGATTGGCTGCTGTAATGGACTTTCCCTTAGTGATACCAGAAGGACAAAGATTTTACTTTTGCATCTCAATGGTTCACCATTCACCATTAATTGATGGTGACCCCCAGGAATGTGTACCAAAGGAACAGAATACTTTGCTTTTTTGCACATTTCCATTTAGCTCAGTTGTCACTGTGGAAACTGTGGTCATGGTAAGCAGCTGACTGAAAAGCACACAGAGTTTGCATAACTGAAGCTTTTCTCTTTGAACTGAAGAATTTTGTAAAATATTTTATTGTGTTTGAAACGGTGCAACAGACAGGGCAGAAAAGGACTGTTATGATCTCATTTATGGAATTATTTCCTGTATGCACAGTCGTTTTTTTTTCTTGTGTGACCTTTCAATACATTTTGTTTGTCATAGTAAACAAGTTTTATGTGGCTTGATTGCAGACGAAAAGAGCATTTTTGATTAAAAATCCCAGAGATTACTTTATTACCCATATCTCAAACAAACAGGCTGACAGAAATCAGTTACTATTTTTCTTAACTTGCATTGCCATCACCTTTGTCCATCTTAACTCCTGTCTGCCTTTTCTCATCACTACTCCTTTTTCTTACTCTCTACTGCGTTCACTCGGCCCTCCAGGCGCCTCAGTCGATCCTCCACAACAAAAGACTTTTCAGAGCTCGAAGTGAGCAGCGTCAACAAGACGCATACCAGCACTAAGCCAGCCAGTCGAACTGCCGTGGTGTCTGCAGACGCTTGCTTATCAGTCACTATCAGTCCAAAAAACCAGAGTCCCAAGACAGTTTTGATAATCCAGAAGACCTGCTTTATCACACCAATCAGCAGACGCAGAACGATGGACAGCAACCAGTAGCCAATGAGGGCCACCAGACCCCACTGGGCGACGGCCGTCACACCCTCTGGAGTGAAGTGGGGCAGTTTCAGTGTAGCTGTGGAGGGAGGAAATCCAGCTTAGCCGTGTTGTTAAAAAGAATAAAGCTTGAAAATACTTTCTGTTACACAGGAAGCAACAAGAGCAAACACTGGAGTGGCTTACAAATTGCCCGGAGGGAGAGGCAAGTCTGCATATTTTCACTTGCATTTTTTATTGCCATGGATTCAACTTTACGTGAGCACACGCACGCACACACACGCACGCACACACACACACACACACACACAAACAGACACACACACACACAGGGGCTCATCCTGCTACCCACCATCAAATCCAGTGACTCTGAGGATCTCTGTGACGTAAACAGCGATGACATTCAGGCCGCTGGCAGCTCCTTCGGCCAGGAATCGGATCACCATCTCAAAAAACTGGAGTGGTGTGCAAGGAGGGTGGAGACATGTTTTACATTTGTTATTACACAAGGCCACAATTAAGTAACATGGCATTCTGGCCAGACTGAAAACCATGCAGAGAGACGACAGAAGACAATGTGCAGGCAGTGTGATTCATAATGCTGACAGGAGCAGCTGGTACAAACTCACTGATCGCATTCAGCTGGGAACTTTAATAGCCCGTATGAGCGGCATCTTAAGATAGAAGATGTGCCGACTTGGACAAACAGCTGTGCGTGCTGGTGACAGCTGGACAGCACCCCTCTCTATTCCTGTGCACCCTCAGCTTACCACCCCCCGACTCACAAAACGACACACACACAGACACAGAGTAAACAGACACAGTACTGCAAGGTCAAGGGGAGCCCAGCGAGTTGGACGCATATCTAATCTGCACCTGTTGCACTACACACGGCCACAAACTTAAGAACTTCATGTCAGTGTCTGTGTGACTCATAAACAGGTGTAATAACCTTCTATTGGTTTTGATTTCCAAAACTTTTAAGGCTTTCATAACTGTAAAATCAGCCTTATTTACTTATTACACTATTATACAAAGATTTTGCTCTTTTACACTGAATTTACTGGGAACTATCAGCACAGCGTCCAGATCTTTTGTTTAGCTTAAATCTGAAGTTGCAGAAACAGGCTTTATTTTCAGTTTGACTGCATGCGGGAAGTTAACTCACACATTCAGACACACTAGGTGATTCATGGTGAACTACTAATGCACAATGAGGTTTCCACACACACACAAAAGCTCACAAGTAAAGTGAGCCCTTACATGCAAATATCACTGTACTTAAACACACAGCTTCTCTACTCTCAGCACTATATGGTGTGACACGACATGACACGACATGGGGCTAAACTGAACCAAGTGAGAGGGCTCTGTTTAAGGCACCATGTCAGGGCAGCACGATGGAAACACCCAGGAATGTTGCTTACCATGGCCATTGTACTGACGTTCTCCTGGCCAAGCAATGACTCAAGAAACAAAACTGCACTCTGAGGGAAAAGGGAGCCACCAGTAGTAGAAGGAGCAGGGAGGCGGAGATGAGTGTGTGGAAGAGTTCGAAGGGGTGAGGAGAAGACAGAAAAATGAGGGCAGAGAAGATGATGGGGGATCAGGAAGGGAGATTATCAAGTTGAAGAGCACATGGAGAGGAATGCGTGTGTAGAGGGTGAAGTGATGGGTGGAGAAAGGTTAAAGAGAAAGGTTGGAGCTTTCAGAATTAGTAATCAGGTACAGTTAAGCACTGAGCGAGAATACTGAGAGAATAGTGAAGTTAGACCACCGCATTTTAACAATTCAAATCCACTTCCTGGTGCAAGGAGGAAAAGAGTGTTATCCCGCGGTGCACCTCCCCTCTTTACCTCAGCAGCTGATCGTATCACGCTGGTTCCCACTAACGACTCCGCGTACCGGTGGATCTCCTGGCAGGTTCCCGTGAAAACGGTACGCAGGGTAACCACCGATGGGCTGTCCGCCTTGGCCTGCTCAGCCCGAGCTTCGGCTCCAGCCCAGGCCACCGTCAAGCCGAGAGCCAACACACAGATAGTAAGCAAAACCCGAGCCATGGCACATCCACTGCGCTCTCAGCTCTCAGTCCAGACGCACAGAGTCACTGAAAGGAGGTTTGAGAACAATGGGGGGAAAATGTGCCAAGTGAACGCGCACAGGTTCACGCTGCAGCTCAGAGCAGGTTGAGCAGCTCGTGTTCAGTGACTCAGACAGAAAATCAAAGACTTAAAAATGGCTTCTGTTGGGAGCATTCGCTGACTGCACACCGCGTTTTAAATCAACATGTAGCACCAACAGGCAGAAGGACAGGCAGCAAAAGGCGCACGCTTTTAAAAATAATAATAAGACATTCAAGTGTAAAATTTGAAATTCAGATAAAACACAGGTTTAAAAATCCTTTCGGTTTCAGGATGATATTATTACTATTAGTGTTTAATTATAAACTCTGGCAGCACTGCAAAAAATATCCAATCCTGGAACTCTGCGCTCCCCAAGGACGCTCCAGCTATATTTGGTAAGAAACCGTTAAAGGCTTAGATCCAGCAGCGATAGAGATATGAGATCATCAGTCAAAACGTAACGGAAAGTTACAGTTAAAAACAACAACAAAAAAACTCCCGCAGTGTATGAATCCAAAAGTGGTTTGTTTCCTGGGCAGATCTGCAAGAAAACGACCGAAACTCTGCGAGTGTGAGCTGGCCACGAGTCTCCTAAAGCCTCTTATTTCAGCTCTGAGCCCCACAGCGATCGAGTTTGGTGCTCCTTTGTCTCTGAACTTGCATCAAAATGCACTTCTGTGATGGATTATGTTGCATAACATTTAAAGAGTGAGAGAGAAAAATCCCTTCTTGCCACCGTTCCCGTTCGGCACTCCCTTCCTTCCAGCGTTTCTAACGACCGTTTCCAGCGTGCAAACACGTCTGGGGCTTCGGGGAGGAGGAGCAGAGGGAGGAAAGCGCTCTGCTGAGCAGGGATAAACAGAGATTTGCACACTGGGACTTGTATTTTAATGCTGCAGGATCAAACGTTAAGACTTCACATGGTTTTAATAATAAAAAAAAACGAAGCAGAAGCGGAACAGTTTTCATGTCATTTTAATAACTAGCAGAACAGCAATTATACAGCACCAAGTCAGCTTGTTTCAGGGCAGCACTGAGCAAAAACTGGCAGATAAAAAAAAAGAAACAATGGCATTCACAGTGTACATACACACCAACATCCACAGCACTGCTGTTTCTCTGATAACTGGTTTAATGGGCTGCTTTCAAATGAGTGCACACAAACAAGCCTCTGTCTGCACCAGCATTAAAAAAAGAAAGTTAATTGGTGGACACTGGATGAGAGAAGCTTCGGTTATTGTTAAAATAAAACAACAACAACAAAAAAAACTTCAGAGCATCACTGCGGCCCACACAAAGCTGAAATCATCGACTGACTCCTCACCAACAGTCTCTTGCACATCAGAGTGTAAGGGAAGTACATAATTGGAGGAGGGGGCACGTGAGTGCCGTGCTGAGCCTTTTCCCCAGGCAGTGTCTCTACTCCAGCTCATCTCGCTGACCCGTTTCCTCACGAGTTTAGCTGCGTGGCTTTTAGCCGATGTAGATGCGATGGAAGTCGTTGGCCCCGAAGGCCGCGTTGCATTTGGGGCACTTCCTCTGGCGTGTGTCGTAGCGCGTCTTAACGCACTCGAAGCAGAAGACGTGGAAGCACTTTGTCAGCACAGCATCCTTCACCCGGGAGTTGCAGCACGGACATGTAAGACGGGCCTGTAGAGAGAGAGAGAGAGAGAGAGAGAGAGAGAGAGAGAGAGAGAGAGAGAGAGAGAGAGAGAGAGAGAGAGAACGGTTTGAACAATACACCGAAAAGACATTTTTTTTCTCGACTGAATGGTTCCTAATGAGTGGAAGTGAATATCTAGGGCAGGAGTGAAGCCCTCAAACCAGACTTAGCACTCAACCACTCTCTTAGAAGAACAGAAATCCTGTAAAGCAGGTGTGTATCACCAAAGACTCAGATCATAATTATATGTACTGCCTCTGGGGATAAATCTGGAAAAATGTGATCACAGGCCTATAGGAATCTGAAATTTGAGCAAGTCTGTTTTCTAACACATCCACTGAATTCCAGTTGTTCTATTCTGTCCTCATAAAGACTCTGATTACACTCCCCAAAACACACTCAGCTATAACACCTGTCAGTGTATTTGTTTATGGATTTTGCTTGCAGCCATGAGACATTACTTATGTGTAACAGGATCTGCTTGTATTTTTTCCCACGGTTGGTGAGACTGTAGTTTGACCTCAGATGTTTTTCAGCATTAGAATCATAAAGTTATCAATGGTCATCAGATTTAAAGCTGGACTGTTTCAGAGTTAGAGGAGAAACTCTGCCACAAGGTTAGCCTCATTTTGTCTTTATAGTAAACAGGAAGTTATAGCTAGCAACCTGTGAGCTCAGATTAGCACAAAGACTGAATACATGGGGAACAGAAGCACAGGTGTTGCTGTGCTTTATCTTGGTTGAGATTGGTAACTTCCCAGAGTGTCTAAAAGACATAACCTCCTGCAAATGCTGCAGTTTCTACACTAAAGATGCAATACACACATCACTGAGCTTTAAGTGTTCTTGCAGACTCATCGGATCACCTTCGTCGAGAGCCAGGCTAGTCTGCCTCAAGACTTTATGCTAAGCTGAGGGTCTGGCTGCAGGCCCCAACTCCTAATTTAGCAGCAATAATTCATCTCCTTTAAAACTATCCAAGACACCAAATAAATGTTTTTTTCCAAAATGTCTAAATATTCTTGTGAGACTTTGTGTCTTCCCGCATTGTATGGTGTACATTTGTTTTGTTGACTTTGTGACAGCTGATTTTTTTTTAAAGTTTAAAATGAACAAACACTCTAAACTCAGTGCTGTAACTGAATGAAAACGGTTACCTTCTGTACCACCTAAACCCACCTTATAATCATTTATTTCTTCATTTAGCATCTCGTCTCCATTGCTGATTTTCTCGGCTGGCTTCTTGGCCTTCTCAATCTTTCTCCTCAGTTTGGAAATGTCCTCCTGAAAAAAAAAAAAAAAAAAAATTGGGGAGATGTAACAGCTGTAAGTGAAAGGAGACACTCCCTATTTTTTGGGCTCATCTAACAACAGACTTTATGACTATAATAGTCTTATAGCCCTTTTGTACTGACTCGACTCGACTTTTCAGGGGTTTCCATTAGGTCATTTTTAGTATCTGCCCTGCTGGGTTCCAAGCAATCTAAGGCGATCCAAAAACGTGACATCAACAGACTGCATGCTGCTGATTGCCCGGTCAGTGGCGTCACTTAAAGAGTCATGAGAGTAACTCTTTCACAAAAATCAAAATCGCCATTTTCAAACCTGGCAATGAGGCAAATGACTCCACACAAACCAACACCGTTTTCAAACCACCGGGTGCAGACGTTTACCGTCGATTTAGCAGCAGGTACACCCTCGCTTCGACGTCCTTCACTGTTGTGCCGCTTTTTGTCGCAGCCGCGTTGCTATAACAACTCCAAGCACCTTAAGGTGCTACTCGATCGCAACGGAAAACGATTGTCCCCGAGTCGAGTCCCATAGAGTAGAGTAAGTACTCGTGGAAAAGAGACTATAAAGTGACATTAACAGTCACGTGAGAAGTTTTCACCGTTTCATTGGAGGGGAAACAAAATGGAAATATTGGAATTATAGAGGAAACAAATCCAATTACCGATTAGAAAATATGTTGTGTATTTTGAGAAAAAGTCATCTCGAAAGTCTTATGACAGAAAATTAAATTGTTTTAAATCCAATTTACATTTATTACGTGTGATACAGGAGAGCTGTGGAGGATCAACACGTAGGGCTGTTTTCAGCAGTATAGTTAAAATTGCTTTAAAGTCTGTAATCCCAGTGCATATGATTATGTGATGGCAATTCAAACTGCCGTGTTTACTGAAACTTGGTGATTTGCGTACCTGTGCCCGTCGGGCATTGAAGGACTCCTTTTCCCTGGAGATGCTGTTCTCAATGACCTCCTCTCTGACCAGGTTGAGCCTCTGCTGAACCTGCTCCAGCTGAGTTCGCACCTCCTCCGAAAGCAAAGCCGACTCCTGAGCCTGAAGGAGGACGAGAGCTGTCAGTGGGGAAATTCTAATCCCATGCACTCCACTGTGCACACAGTACAGCATGTGAAAGTGATTTTATTTATTATTTACTTTAACTATGTACATCTAAATAGCATTAAAGCTTAAATTCCTTAATAGCAGCTCATTTTGTAGCTCTGATTCTGCCCTCTTAGGGAAATTCGATTTACAGCATAGTCACAGGGCATTTGAGCACATTATTTAAGCTTTACATATGATCGAGCACAATGTAAAGGCACTTTCTAGCGAGCTGAACCGGCTCTCCAGTGAAAGATGTATTGTTAGAGGCCTGCAGCTAAAAATCAATAGACAAGATCTGACTGCTCACAACAGTTCAGGAAGAAATCAAGCATTGGTGTGTTCTCTTCCTCCCCGTTACGTAGGAGGGCAACGCCTACATCAGTATCATCTGAGTGCTCGATAACATTTCGGATGAGCTGGTATATGAAATAAACAATAAAGATCATAAAATTTCCCTGGGGCAAATGTGCGCAGGGGTTCATCAGAGAGTGATATGTCAGTTTTGATGTCAGCAGTGCCTCCACTCTCCAGGACACTGAGCAGATAAACCACAGAAGATCTATAAGGTGCTGATTACTGATCCATTTAAACACTGTGCAAAGACTGTTGTTTGTTAAAAGTTGTTTCGCCGTAAGGCTCTAGAATTTTTTGGCACACCTTGAGAAGGTACCAAGGCAACATAACAATCTCAAAAACTGGCTGCTCAGCTCAATCGGCTGGGCCTCCAATGGACTTCTGTTTCCTTCGAGGTCAGGTCAGATGAAACAGAAGGCATCACAGTGAGTAGCCATTCAGAGTGGTTGCCATCCCTTGACAAGCAGGTTTTCTCCTGCCCTTCACCTTGGCTTTAATCCCCTTCATACTGAACAATATGTTACCTTGCGTTTATTCATGTCCAGGGCTTGTGTTCGAAGTGCCAGCTCCCTCTCAGCAGTGTTGATGGTGCCCTGCAGGAGGCGCTCCTTCTCCTCAAGCTTCCTCACCACCTGCAGCTGGGCATCGACCTGTAAGGTATGGCGCAAACAACGATTTCAAGAAATCCCTTTTATTTAAAAAAAAGAAAAGAAAGAACAAAGCAGGAAACTGTTCAGCAGAAACTGTTTTACCATGTTTGTTACAAACCACTATGATGCACAGTGCATTAAAAGAAAGTAATTAACTATATTTAATTAGTAATTAGCAATTAATCTATGCATGATGCACCAGCGTGGGGGTGTGCACATGGGTGCTGCAGTCGCCTTGTGCTTCACCTGAGTTTTTAAAGTAAGTAGCTGGTCGGCGAGCTCCTCCTTCTCCTCTTTCAGCAGCTTGTGGATCTGGTTGGACTTGATTCGCTCGCTCATCAGCTTGAAGTTGGCGTCGTCTTTTTCTCTGAGCTGCTGCATCAGGCGGATGTTCTGTTCCTGCATGTCCTCAAAAGCCTGGCCTGTCACGTCCATCTCGCTCAGCAGAGCATCTTCCTCCTACAGGAGGAGGCGAGAGTGTTGGAAGAAAAGAACCAGGCAGAGGTATTTAAGAGTAAAAACTAAATTATGAGGTCATGCACCTGTTTAGCTATGGACAGCTTCTTGTTGAGGATGTCGATCTGCTCCTCCACAGAACGGATCTTCCTCAGAGCTTCTTCATCAGCCATTTTCTTGCCCTCCCTCCTCTCCCTCTCCTCCAGCTCCCTCAGCCTCTGCCGCAGCTCCTCTGCCTGAAACCAGGACATTTATAGGGAAGCCCAAAGCACATTACTACCTGCTTCCATCCAAAAAATACATAAAAATCAAGCCAGAAACGTCTTAGTGGACCAAACAGATTCACTTCCACTACTTTGTCGATCATGCTAACAAAACGCCTGCATTGTGCAGCACTGATCACCTCAGACTTGGTCTTCTTCTCTGCAGCCATGAGCTGGACCTTGTCCCTCTGCTCCTTGGGTGCTGAGCGGTACATGTCCAACAGCAGCTTCATCTCCCGCTGGGACTCCTGGGCTTTCCTGCACAACCACAGTGAGACTCTTTAACAAAACTAGCACCTAAACGAACACACAACACACAGTCAAAGGAGTTTCTCAAACTATGCTAGCTTCATATACAACAAAAAGACCGTTCACCCACGTTTTTTATGTCAACATTCTTTATTTACCTGCTGTATAATGAAGAGCTTATTATTTAGTGAGTGCTACTGCTGTTGATTCAAAGAATCACATGATGTTTGCAGCCTGAAGCTGACCCGCAGAACAAAAGTCCACAACAACAATGAAAGTAAACATGTTTCCACCGTCCTCTTTGACAACTGTGACATATGAAGCATATATATATATATAATACTATAATATGAAAATATGAACACAAAGGTGTAATACTGAAATCAAGCCCTCCAAAATCAGATCGAGGAGACAAAAAATATGATAATGGACAAAAAACACAAGATCCCTGAATGTTTGAGTACTTACAGTTTACAATATTTTTCCAACTTCCAAATTCTTGGTCATATGTCTCTTTATAATGTATATTTTTAGTTTATGTGTGTGCAAAAAAAAAAAAAGCAGAAAAATCCTGCATGGATGAATAATCTCTGACACAGCTTAAAATAAATAAATAAAAATCACTAATGTATCTTACTTGAGTTCTGTGCGGACGATCTTCAGCTGCTCCATCTCCTTCCTCTTTGACCCTCCAACCATAGAGAGACGCTCCCCGGCCAACTCCTCTGCCTGGCTGCTGCTCCCTGGTTTCTCCTTCTCTTCCTTTATCATGCTGCTGCTACTGCTGCTGCTGCTCCCGCTGCTCCGGGTCGGCCTCTCCCTCTCCTTTTCCCTCTCTTTCTCCCTCTCTCTCTCTTTTTCCTCCTTCTTTATAATGTCCTTTTCTTTCTTTTCTTCCTTCTCTTTCTTCTCCTCCTTCTCCTCTTCCTTTATGGTTGCCTCGAGCTCTATACCAGACTCTGTTTTCACTGAGGCACCTGTAGAAAGACGATGCGACAAAGCCATGGAGGAATTGTAAACTGGGACAGGCTAATTAGCGAAAAAATAAAAAGCTATCTAAAATAAAGCTACATAAAATGAGATCATCTTTTCGAATTAGCTAGCTAAGCTGGGAGCTACCTGTGCTGCTGGGTGTGGAGGAGCCGTTGTCAGGCTCCGTCTTGACCACAGGTTCCCCAGAAACAGCTAGTGTTGATGGAGAAGTCGTTTCCTCCTTCACATCCATCTCTGTGCTGGACTGAGATTGGAGGGGGGCGTTGCCCTTTGAAACGCGAACCTATGAGGGTAACAGATTGTGCCATCATGTTCTGCTTCACTTCACCCAAAAGATGTGACTGTGAAAGCACGCCATCATTGTTTCATTTCTCCTCTTGCCTCCATCTCACTTACCTGGTTGAGCTCAGCTTGCGCTTCTCTAAGTCTCAACTTGTATTTCACCACCTCTCCCTTCATTTGTTGGTTGTGAGTTTGCAACGTGCTGATCAGGTGTCGCATCTCCCTATTAATGGGACCTGAATGAAGTAAGAGGAAGTCAAGGGTGAAGATTTGCAATTTGGGTTTTGGTTCAAATACAAATAATGCGTCTCATTCACTTTTAATGTCAAAACTTCCATCAGTTACCTGCTTGCTCATTGGCAGCAAGAGTCTGCTCAAATTCGATGCGCAGCATCTCATACTCTTTCCTGACCTGCGCCAGTGTGTCCTCCAACTGAAACACCTCTGTGCGCACCTTCCTCTGCAGAGTCACCTCATCATTCTGCACACAGAGAAGATGAGAGTAAGACAAGGTGTGACGAAGACAAACGAAACCGCCCAAACACACAACCTACCTCCATGTGCTCGAGCTGTCGCAGCCGTGCCGTCCTCGTGGTGTTGAGTCGAGCGCGTGTCTCATCTAACTGAGCCTTGAGGATCAGAGACTCGTTGTAGAGCACAGAAAACTGTGACTGCAGACAGCGATACTCTGCAGTTTCTTTCACCAAGCTTTCAGCTCGGTTCAGCAGCTCCGTCTGAGCAAAACAGAGGTAATGAGAAAAGTCAACAAAACGGAGAGAAAAAAATAAGCTACTGAATAATTTCCATCACATCTTTGAGGTTCATCAGAAAGACTCTGGTGTAAAAACTGACTTTACCTCCTCACATTTCTGTTACACTCATGTGAATCCACTCATTTTTAATTAGCTTCCAGTAAAAAGCATTTTTACTCGATGGTAAATTAGTAGCTTAGTTGTTTGGTTTCATGAAAGTGGACTTTAAAAGTGCTCATAAATCACAAGCGACTAAAACGAATGTCAAAACAATGCTGCGTTCAGTACGAGTACCTTCATGCTGCCGTTCTCCTGCTGAACATTTTGCAGGTCTTGCTCGAGCTTCTGCAGCTCAATGAGACGATTTTCTGCCAGCTCTCTGTTCTCCTCCAGCTCACTGTTCATCTCCTCAAACTGTGTCAGGGAAAAGTACAAAAATGCTCACGCTAGTTTTTTTTGCCGTCCAAAAAGCTGCGCTTTAACTTTAAAAGGAAATCGTACCTTTCTCTTGTTAATAGTGATGGTCCCACACACACTGCTAGCCTCTCCACAAACTTTGTAGCCTTTGCTGTTTACCTGGAATACACAGAAAGTGTTACAACATACAAATAATCTCCTGACATTTCCCTGCTTCTAATCAGCCTGCGCTATCCTCACCCTCTCCAGTATCTCGCTCAAGTGTGCGTTCAGTCTGTTTTCCCGCCGGCGGATCTTCTCCATGTCCCACTGCAACTCCTCGATCAAAGCCTGCACCTCGCTGACGCGCTGGTCGGCCTTGTTAGCCGCCCGTGCCAGAAGCCGGGACTAAGCGACACAGAAAAAAACCCAAAGAATTAACTACTGAGAGAAAAAAAAATCAAGTCTTTATGACCAAATCATTCAAGAAGTTTATATTATCTTCAAAACAACTGTGTTAAAAAAGTGTAAAAGTTACTTGGATCTGAGGATTAATCCAATTCAAGACGCAGTTCATACCTCGCTCGTCATGTGTGTGTATTTCTGTTTGAGGTCCTCCGTCAGCTGTTGAAGCCGCTCGTTTTCACTGGTCAGGAGAGTGTTCAGTTTGGATGCTACCACCCACAAACTGCCCTCTGGAATGAAAAGCAACAGCATCACATTTAAAGAAAACCTGATGCACACACATTTAATCTCATTGTCTCACTGAAAAACTCTCTTCACAGAAAATGTCAAAACATTGAATCTCACCAGCTCCAGAGTCCAACTCAGCCTTGAGCTGAGCCACGGTGTTCTTCAGAGATTCATAGATCTCCAGCACACGGGTAGCCTGCTTCTGGCTAGACTCCACCCTCTCCTGAAGCTCTGCCTCCATCTCCTCACTGCTGCTGCTAGCCAGCGTGGCCAGGAAGGAGTTGTTCGTCTCTCCTTGATGGCCTGGATGACAGCCACATAACAGATTCCGTTTTTGCTTTTTTAACGTCACTGCTTTCAAAGTGATGATTCGTTGATAAGTTCTGTTCTTACCTCGGTCCTTGGCTCTCTCCTGGTTGGAGTCGCCATCGGGTTCTGGAGTTTCTGGCTTCAGGCTCCGCCCCTCACCCGTTGGAGATTTCTCAGGCTCACTGCTTGCTTGGTCGTAACGCCTGATGATCAGCCGAATGTTTTCATCAAACTGAAAGAGACCAAACAGCAGAATAGATTTTTACATCTTCATACAGAAGATATTTGTTAATGATCATATTTGACAGAGGGGTCACCTGGTTCCAGTATCTGTTCAGGATCAGAAGACTGGCATCATCTGTTGCTTGCCGGGTCTCCAATCTCTCAATTCGCTCTCGAAGTTCATCCTCAATCACCTGCACGCAACAAGATAACAGATTAAAAGGTTTTAGATTAACAAGACAAGAAACAAGCGCAGCTTCTACAGTCTTTGATGAGTTAGAAAACAACACCGGGGAATGAATTTACCTGTCTTTGATCGAGAGATTCTCCCAACTTTCTGTTCTTAGTCTGGAGAGCTTTGATGTCTTGTTCTTCCTGAAAAAGATTTGATTGAAACGTGACTGCACAAAGAAGAAAACTTCGCCACAATACGAGAAGACGGCTGCTAATAGATTTATTAAGGGTAGAGTGGATAATAGACGGGGACTCACAGAGTTGGACACCCCTCCCAGTTTAATGACAGTCTCCACCGCGGTGCTCCCTCCGGCCGCGGCGCTGACTCCGGCACCTCCGTCCTCTCCTTCACGCTCCCTGCGCTTCTCTGGCGGCGCACCGGAGGACGAAGGGCCGCTGGGGTCGGCAGGACGCTTTTGCCCCGACATCGTCGGACTCCTGAAACAAATACAGGAATAAAAAATATTCTCATTCTAACCGAAGGAAACTGTGTGTGTCTCAAATGAAAGTAACTGGGTAAAAGACAAAGCCAGCTAGATCAAATGATATCAGGTAACTCTCTCGGTGCTTAGCTTATTCTGATACTATATCGCCCAAAGAGATGGGAGGAGGAAATAAACAAACCCAAATGACCTCGTAACATTTCAATTCACCAACAGTCTGACTAAATGAGTGACTGTAAGGTTAGGAGAACGTTAGCCATTTGCTAACGCCAGCTTTAAATGCCGATCAACTTCATTCTGATCCCGTACTTTGGTGCAACTACTCTGTAATACTGTCAATAACAACTACAGCTAACAGAAACCTTACCGCTTTAACGTTAAGACTTTTAAGCTATTAACTGAATCTGTCTGTGGATGTTGATGTTGCGGCTCCCTGGCTCTCGGAAACGGAAGTTTCCACAGTCATGATGGATTAAAGCTAACTTGGCAGTGCGCCCCCTGCTGCCACGGAGGGGGCAAATTCACCAAAGGGCCGCGTCCGGCTTCTTCTTCCTCCTCTTCTTTGTGCTTATTGGCGTATGACAAACAACGAACTGGTGCATTGCCGCCACCAATTGGTATGGAGTGTAAACCGAAACCTCACTTAAGGACTAGATCCTATCATGCAAATACGTTTGTTTACGATAATTAAAAATCGCCTGATAACTTTCTAAGTAAATCAATGAAATCCAATTTTATAAAACCATCGTCCTTTCTTTTCTTTCTCCTATCATTTTTGCCATATCTCCATCATTTTCTGTTTTAATATATTTCTTATTTCTTATTTCTTTTTCTTTTTCTTTTTTTTTACTAAAGCTGATAATTAATTCCACTAATCTTTTTCCAGTGGCCTCATTTTCAGCATTATCTGCCATTTCATTTCCCCTGACATCATAACGTGCTGATAACCATAAAAAGTTCATCATTACCAGTCCCATCATCCTTACTCTGTATAGTGTTTGTTGGATTTCTATTGGGATGTCTGGTCTATTTTCTGATTGGATGGCTACTCATGATGAACTGGAATCTGAACAAATTACTGATCTTAATGGTCTTCTGTCTTCAACCCACTGGACAGCTTCCAAACATCCCTTAATGATGTTTAACACTTTCTTGCATTTGTCTATAACTTTCTGAACATATATTGTCCATGTAACCCTCTCATCAAACAAAACCCCAAGAAATGTAAATGGTTTCACTCTTTCTAGTTCTTGCTTATTTAACTTTAGTTTAATGTCCTTAACAATTCTTTTTATTGTAAAAAACATTGTCTTGGTCTTATCCACTGAAATTTAAATCCCTGCTTATCTCACCATTCTTCAACTTTAAAAATGGCTTCCTGCACCTTTCCAATAAACTCTAAATTCCTTTCTCTCTTCCACTTATTAGGAGCTGGTGGGCATATGTATGGTGTTCTTGGGTTTTGTTTCCCTTTTTCAGCACAGGTAGGCGGGGTGGTGCTTTGCGGGATCCCTGCACACCTGTGGTGCATCAGATGTCATTAGCAGGAGCATTTAAAGAGCTGTGTGATGGACGTCTGGTATTGGAATAGTGTCGCTTCCACAAGTGGTAACGTGTTTTGCAGAACGATTCTCTAGATCACAGGTGTTGAACTCCAGGCCTCGAGGGCCGGTGTCCTGCAGGTTTTAGATGTGTCCTTGATCCATCACAGCTGATTTAAATGGCTAAATTACCTCCTCAACATGCCTTGAAGTTCTCCAGAGGTCTGGTAATGAACTAATCATTTGATTCAGGTGTGTTGACCCAGGGTGAGATCTAAAACCTGCAGGACACAGGCCCTCGAGGCCTGGAGCTCGACACCCCTGCTCTAGATTAACGCTGCTTGAGCTTTATGTTCAGGCTTCGTCTCCCTGCCTGTTTTTCCCCTGCACTAGCTTGTTCCGCCGCCTGCTCGCCTGCCTGTTCTTTTGGAGTTTGTCTTCTCGGATCTATTACGGAGATTTACCTCGCCTCTGGCTGTGATCATCGCCCGCATCTGTATTTTCTGTGTATCAAGTCACTCCAGTGCGCCACCCATCCTCCTGCATGCCTCGGCTCTGTTTCATTCCCTCCCTTACCCGATCACTGTAAATAGCCCCTTCCCTTGTAAATATCCCCTATAACTGTAAATAAAACAGCATTCAGCGCAATCCCCGAGCCTGTGTGTGTTTCTGCTACTGAGTCCACCCGTTAGAGTCACCCAACACCACTATCTCACCCTATACCTAGCAACCTCTCCTGCCACACCAAGCATCTGCATGTCCTCCTTCACTACATCCATTAATCCTCTCTGTAGTCTTCCCTCTTATCATTCTGCCTGGCAACTCCATATTTAGCATCTTTTGTCCAATAAGTCACTATCCCCTGTCTGCACATGTCCAAACTGCTCAATCTTGACTGTCCCTTTCGCCCTCTGATACACTCGTTTCTAATGTTGGTCCTCCTGGTGACTCCCAAAGGGAATTTTAAGATCTTCAGCTTGGCCTCCTTTAGTTTTGTTAGTGCCATCAACTCCAAACCATACAGCATAGCAGGTCTCATCTTGTAATCTGCAATCTCTCCTTCACCACACTTGTAGACTGTCTGATACTCTACAGTCAAAAATTATAAAATAAAACGTCATACATGTTGCACAATTGCCCATAAGCCAATCACTATTAACTGATTTGATCTGATTAAAATCCATTCGAAATGTTTAATTTCACGAGCAAATTTAATAGCAGCGAGAGTGAAAGGGAACATTTACGAGATAGTAATGAGCTTGCCATGACGTATGGTTTGGAGATGATGGACCTGACAGAAAAGACAGGAGGCTGAGCTGGAGAGTTGAAAATGAGTTGAAGATGTTCAGATTTTCAATGGGACGGAGGGAAAAAAAAAAGCATGGATGGAGAAATTTAAGCGAGGGTTCAGGTTGAGCAATTTTGAAAAGAATGTAGAGAGGCATGGCTGGTGGATGGTTTGGACATGCAGAGAAGAGGGATAGTGGACATACTGGACAAAGGATGTTGAAGATGGAGTTGTCAGGGAGGAGGGAAAGAAGAAGACCATGGAGAACATTCATGGCTGTAATGAGAAGGTTGGTGTCATAGAAGGGATGGTGTGAGACAAACTTAACCCAAAAGGTAGGGGAAGGTGTTTAATTATTTCTTTTTGTAACAATGCTTCTTGGCAATAAATCTTATACTCTTGGAAAGCCTAAAGATAAAGTTTAATTCCCTTTAAAGGGTTATGAATTTGTAAGGAAAACAAATTTGTGGGTTGAGCAGCAGAGCTGAGTATGTGGGCTGCGCACACTTGTTGCAAGACAACCGATGCGGTTGTGTTGGTCACAGAATAAGCCATTTGGCATTGGCAAAGAAGACTGGGCAAGTTTTTCATGGGTGTAACCCTCACAATGGAAGAAAATTGTACAACCTTGGTGCTCACTACCTCGAAAACCAGATTGAGTGCGTGGGGTCTGCAGTAACCTCTGACCTGATGACCTAAGATCCCAGGAAGCAGCTCAAACTAAAATGTTAAAACAAATTCTTCAATTTACTGTCAACAAATGAAGAGAAGCCAAAAAGGGAGTGTTAGTTGGTGCTAGTTAAAAGTCTTAGTGCAACATTTTCAACAGTCTGGGAAAGATCAATGGGTGATTTGCTAAAAGAAGTAAAAAAAAAAAAAGAAAAGAAAAAAATCAAAATAATCCAAATAAGAAGAGATAAAAGCCTTTGACACCAGCAGTCTGAGTTTTGAAATACTCCTTAAATGAGGAAAACAGCCCCGAACCGGCTGTTTGGAATGATTGCTCAAGAGACACTGAACAGACAAAAATGACACCCAGATTTCTGAGGCTTGACTGAACAAAAAGAGCCTAAGACATGCTGAATAATTTCTGCAATCAAATGGTTATTAATACATTACTCATGCATTAATGTACAAGTTCCCAAATGTTATAACACAAATTGAGACTGCTCTGTGTCTTTCTAAAGCAGAATTGATACTGGAGTCATTACCAAGCAGTCAAAGGGTAACAACCAAAGGGTAATTTCTCCTGTCCAATATTTCTCATTAATTTTATGCCTCCGTTGAGATAAGCAGTGTTATCTATAATAAACATGCATGTATGTGATGATCCTTGTGTATAACAGGTAAAACGGGATTCGTGAACAAAGAATGATCTCGATCAGAGATATCTAAGGGCAAATTGCTCATGGTGCAGAGTCCGGATTGTGTAAAAACTGGCTCGTCGTTAATCCTGAGTTTAAAATCCATTCCAGCCATGAGTTCAAATAGTGCTATCTGATGAGGTCACCTATTGCCTGGTGGTCACAAGAAACTCCCCCAACACAAAAGTTTTTTGGAACACTTTCAGCAGCTGATAAAGAAAGTGTCTATCCATGACGTGATTATCACGCACTGTGACGCACTTGGCACATGTACGTGACTTTTAATGAAAGAAACTGAATATTGCTTGTTTCCAAACCTCCAACTAAAACACGATGAGAAAAATCAAGCTGAATTAAAAGAAAAGGGGCGTGGAGGTGCACCAGTGGTCTCTGCGTGTAATAATATAAAAACTCTCCACAATATGAGATGTGGTTTTTATGACACACACCTCTTTCTTCAGACATAAACGTGCAGAAATGTAGAAATTCGACGCAAAAAAGAACTGAAGAGTTCTTCGAATGCTTTTGCGACTCACATTTTCACCAGGAAATACAAAAACAAACCTGAAATGCAACATTGCAGCCAGCGGCTCGCATTACATTTCAGCATCTGTCGGTGTGCAGCTCTGTGAGCAGAGACAGAGGGGCCCCTCTCGTGATCATGTGATGAGTGCATGCCGGTGCGTGCATACATGCAGACCTCGATTTTTATTACACACATCGCTCCCCTGTTGTTTTCCACTTACCCGATAAGAACATAGTGCATTGGTGGCGAAGTCGTCATAAAAAAATGACCGCCCCAGTGTGGGCCTAAACGGGCCAATTGCAGTTATCCGGGTTACACACGCCCCGCCACATCACGAGCACCTCCTCCTCCGTGGAGCCGGACAGCCTTTAAATGCCCCCTTTCAGCCACCTTTCGGGTTGTGTCAGTGTCGTTGCTGCTTTGGGTCTGTAGAGGCTTATCTGCCACGTCGGTTGTCGTCGCTGTTAAACAAAACTGTCAAGTAAGACTAGTTGTTTTGTTTTACTCTTGCACACTTGCGATATTGCAGACTGTCATATGTTGCAGACTAAAATTTTTGGTTGGATTAGTAAGCCTCTGCGGGTTTACTGATTGAAGTAGCAGGTTTTAATGTGTTATAATTTGTGTGTGCACATTGTACACCGTTCATTTAGGAAGTTCAATTTCCTTTGCAGCACACGTTAGAGGCAGTTTTACTTTGAAAGGCTTGGCAAACATAAACCTGTTTCTGCAGATGGCTGTCGGAGCGCATGCTTGGGTTTGCGCAAATATTTGAAAGGCGCCCAAGTTCAGCCTGTCTTTTACGATCGTTTACTTTATTCTTTGCAAGCGATTTTCTTGATTATTGGCCATGACATGGGCCTGTTTAATGCATTATTTGCTGACAGCATTGGAAAAACTTCTAGACCAAAACTGCGGGTGAACTTTGAACACATGTTGCACAATGAAAGGGAGAAGTTATGTTTTGTAGGCCAAAGTTCAACCCTTCAAGCCAGATTTTTAACCTTGGATGTGGTGCAGGAGAACAGAATGTTGTTGGATTTTGTGTCAGATTGAAAACAAGATTAAATCTTCCTCATACCACTAATGGTTGAAGACTTTCCGAACACCTGCCAAACAACCTGTATTGTTATTTCTCTTAGGATGACTCATCCGTTCCCATCCCTTTCTCCGGAGCAGAAGAGGGAGCTCTCTGACATTGCTCAGAGGATCGTGGCTCCAGGAAAGGGAATCCTGGCTGCAGATGAATCAACAGGTGAGCCACCCTTTTATTTAATATTCCATGCTGAGAGGTAAATGCTGTGCATGCAGGTGAAATTATTTTCTTAAAACGTGTTTGCCTTTAAAGGCACCATGGCGAAGCGGCTCCAGAAAATCAACGTGGAGAACACCGAGGAGAACCGCCGCAGCTTCCGTGACATCCTCTTCACCTCTGATGCCTCCTTCTCAAACTGTGTGGGCGGCATCATCTTCTTCCACGAGACACTCTACCAGAAGTCAGACAGTGGCAAGCTGTTCCCCCAGCTCGTCAAGGAAAAGGGCATTGTTGTTGGCATCAAGGTGAGGAGCAAGCAGTGGTCGGATCCTTTGAATCTCAGAGATAAACATTTTTTTATTTATTTAGAATTTGCTGACGTGTTTGCGTTTTCTTGCTTTAGGTGGACAAAGGCACAGCCGGTCTGATGGGAACAGATGGAGAGACCACCACACAAGGTAATGCGGATTCAACCCCTTGTACATTTCTCTGCAAATATCATCACAATGATGCAGAATAAGCCTTTCAAAGACGGGGTTGCTAATGTTCTTTGGCTTCTCTAGGTCTTGATGGCCTCTCAGAGCGCTGTGCCCAGTACAAAAAGGACGGCTGCGACTTTGCCAAGTGGAGGTGTGTGCTCAAGATCTCAGATGGCTGCCCATCAGCTCTTGCCATTGCAGAGAATGCCAATGTCCTCGCCAGATATGCCAGTATCTGCCAACAGGTGCGTGTATAGCAAATTGCTCTACAAAAAAGGCTGACAAATTGGGTAAATTCTAGTCATTCATTTGAACTTGTATTCACCAGAATGGCCTTGTGCCCATTGTGGAGCCAGAGATCCTGCCTGATGGAGACCATGACCTTCAGCGTTGCCAGTACGCCACAGAAAAGGTAAGCAAGACCACCAGCAGCAAAGGATATTCCCAGTACATAAGATGGGAAGGATGTCTACTTATAAATCTGCCGGGTCATCTTTAGGTCCTGGCTGCTGTGTACAAGGCTCTGTCTGACCACCACGTGTACCTGGAGGGCACTCTGCTGAAGCCCAACATGGTCACTGCTGGACACTCCTGCTCTAAGAAGTACACCTCTCAGGAAGTTGCCATGGCTACAGTGACTGCTCTGAGGCGCACCGTGCCTGCCTCAGTGCCTGGTAAGTGGCTTAAGGACAGCTTTTACAATACAATTAAGGAAAGTGCAGAGCAATTCATTTGATTATGAGTATCACACTCTTTTTCTGTTTCTTTAAAGGCATCTGCTTCCTGTCCGGAGGGCAGAGTGAAGAGGAGGCCTCCGTCAACCTGAACGCCATCAATCAGGTTCCCCTGCACCGCCCCTGGAAGCTGACCTTCTCTTACGGTCGTGCACTCCAGGCTTCCGCTCTTGCCGCCTGGAAGGGCAAAGCTGAAAACAGGGCAGCCACACAGCAAGCTTTCATCACCAGAGCCAAGGTGAATGAGTAGTACTGATCCTCGGTAGACACTATTAACGATTCAGTGTTATCAATTTGCTGAGGACTGTTTACTGAACTGGCTGTCAAATAATGCTTATCTTGCATTGCCCAACTTTACACTGTCTGGTAAATGATTGTTGTTGGTTGTGTGTTTTTTTTTTTTTTTTTTTTTTTTTTTTTTTCCCCCGTTCTATTTAGTCTTACGCTAATGTGGCTCAAGTAACTTGGCTGATCATTAACTTTCCAATTTGACTTTGTTCTGTCTTTTTTTCCTCCCCTCTGCTCTTCCCCTCAGATCAATGGCCTGGCTTCCAAAGGAGAGTACAAGCCCACCGGTGCAGCTGCCCAGGCCTCCACACAGTCTCTGTACACTGCCAGCTATGTATATTAAATACTGTGACACTAAACCAAGAAAAACAAATCAAGAATTGCACATGGACCAAATATAACTACAAGAAAATCTCCTACTGGGTGCCCATCCTCCCTGCACTACCAACACCAGGGGGAGACTTCTGTCAAAATGTTCAACTACTGTTTGTCTACTTAATGAAATCTCCTGAAATAAAAGACCAAAATGTTTTTGATATCAGTGTCTTCATGAGTTGTATCCACCACTGGAGTAAATTCCTTGCACATATATTAGAAAAACTACTCCTGTTTCTTAATACATAAAGTTTAATGTGCTACTACAAAAAAACACTGTGGCACCTGAGATGTTGATTGGGGATAAAATCAAAGGTTTAAACATTTAGTGCAGAGTACAAAGCAAAGTTTAGTGATAGTCAAAGACAAATAAGACACTGTTAACAATGCAGATACAATTAGATGCAAAATCTTGGACATCTCTGAAAAGATGACACGCATAATAGATTTTCAAAATTACCAAAAGTCTGATGAAGATATTAACAATAAAGTGTTTCTAACAAGTATGGGTTTTTTTTTTTTTTTTTTAAAAAAAAAAAACCCAAATTTTTATAGTTTATACCCGTCCCAGGTACCGTCCTGAATTTTGGCATTTACAGCCAAGTTGTGTGACTAACAAATGCCAGGTAGCCCAGATGTTGTCCAACATATACTGTATGACATCTGGCCTTGTTCAACACATTCAGTCGATGTGTACGGTTGCCAGACAGATTGTTATCTTCCTGAAAAAGTTCTTGTAAGATAGTTTTTTTTTTTTCCTCACAGATTCCACAGGTAAGAAACTAGTGAGCAAATAATCACATTTGACTTTTGCTATTTGACTTTTAACCAACAGTAGATTTTCACTTATTGTGGCTTATTATATGGAAACTTGTTTCCACCACTGGGAAGGGAAAAAAAGCCGTGGATATGACAACCCATTCATCCATTCTCTTCCACTTCATCATTTTCAGGGTCATCAGGTTGCTGGAGCCTATCTCAGCTACTATAAGGTGAGAGGCAGGATAAACCCTGGACAGGTCGCCAGTCTGTCACAGGGCTAACACACAGAGACAAACAACCAATCACACTCAGATTCACACTCACATTTACACGCATGGGCAATTTAGAATGACCAGTTAACCCAACCTCACTAACTGCATGTCTTTGGACTGTGGGAGGAAGCCAGAATACCCAGAGAGAACCCACACAAAGACAGGGAGAACATGCACTCCCCACAGGGAAAGGCCCCGACCAGGTGGTAGAATCTTGCTGTGAGGCAACAGTGCACAGCGCCACCGTGCCGCCCTGATAATACCCTGATAACAACTGGACGTAATGTTGATATGTCAACATTATTATTATCTCAAGTGAGTTACATTGCTTAAAAAATGTATTCAACCACCTCACAATGTAATGTTTATCCCACAGCTTTACTAAATGAAAATGAGTGGTAATTACCAAAGTTGTTTTTTATGTTTCTGTAGTGGTTAATCCATCAGTATACACATACTCCTTAACTAGAGTTATATTTTTAATGTTAAAATACTATTATTGTTGTTATCCAAACCAAATTAGAATGTTTAAATTTACTGTTTTACAAAAACTGAAAAAATTGTAAAATGCATTATTATTATTATTACTATTATTTTAATAAAGTGCCAAATTCCAGCAAAAATAAGGGTTTCAGTGGTCAAATGTGATACTTGAAAATAACTTGAAATTTCAAGGTCGCTTTTATCTCATCGTTCATTTTATTTAAGTCATAAAACCCATGGACCAGTGGCCTTATTCAATAAGAATATTCTGTATGATGCAACTCCACAGTTAATGCTTATTTTAATATGAATTTTACTATTGTTGTACATTTTGCTATTACATCTGTGTATCATGGCTGTTTGTGCTGTCAAGGCAACAAACTGATGACTGCGGTCTCATATTTGTAGCACAGGCAGCACTGAAGTATTTTTAGAAGTGTAGATATTTCCATCTACGTCTGACTAAAAAGCTGTTTTGTCAAAATGCTGAATCCAGATTTTGAGAGGTGTTGGATCAGCTCACAAACTTTATTTTTAACTTCTTGTGAACAAAAACTGCAGCGGATTACTATATAAGATATAATCAGTTCAATCATTTTCAGTTGCCAGCGTGTTGATGCTAGCCAGTAAAATGTTAAAACACGGACCAGAGCTCCCTGCCAAATGCGAATGTAGAGTTCAGTAGAGGTCATCAATTCTTAACCGAACAGTTGAAATCCCATTAACAACTCAGCACAGCCAAACATCAGGCTGACAATCTGGGAAGGGGAAGAGGAAGAATGGATGAGAGTGTCAACAGCTGCATCAGCTTATACCTCTCCTTGTGTATAAATCTGCTTATTTAATACTTGACTTATATACCCCAAGACATCTGGGCTCCTTTTGGACAAAGTGATGCAAAGGTTTGCTGGACATCAGCACGTCGCTGCTAGTCCCCTGATCCCCATTTCTTTCTGTTGTCCCCTCCTCTCTAGTTGTTGTCTGAGTTCCCTCCATTTCCAGGAAACTACACTCAGAGAAGGGAGAATTTGGATCAGTCCTGGGACCAAGTTTAGAGTCAAAAGGGTGGAGCAGAATTCAGTGGAGTGAGCTGAGATGGAGAGAGGTAGAAAACACAATGGGACACAATTTCTATACAGAAAACCCCGATAATTATGAAGCATTAAATCTCAGATGTGCACAGAAGGAAAGTCCACTCATTTATCATTTATTATCACCACCCAATAATGTAACACCCAATATCTCATGCAAGAGCCAGCCACAAACATTTTATTCAGTGTTTGAATAGAGTAAATAGTTACACAGTTACACCCAGACGGTCTCTCTGGCCAAGGCTGGCAGGGTGTGCAGGTAGGCTTGAACAAGTGAACACAGCATTCAGGTCTTTTACTGGACAGGAAGACAAAAGGTTTTCCACACACCTCAACAGAGGCCAGATGAGCTGAAGAAGACACATTAAAACCTTCTGTGATCCAAGTCAGTTGTTTTTTACTTTGTTCTGAAGTTCAGACTAATGTGCTGTAATGCTGTTATAGTTTCTAGATTCATCACTTGACTTTCAGTAATAATGAATTCTTTCAATTTCTTTGGAGGTAGTTTAGCATGACAATACCTACTCTACATTGTTAATTCAATTACAATTAACTAATGCTGAATTTGTGCAATGTAAGAAAGAATCAGAGATGGATACTTGTGGCAACTTTGTTTGAGTAACAATTGGCCATAAATTTAGCCAATGAATTTAATGCTTTTTAGCAGGAAAACCTCTGATGTTGAGGCTTCCTTGAACGCACCAGCCAAATTGCACCATAGTAAGCACCATAACTATGCATAATTCTAAATGTTTTAGGTGCATCACTGTTGATTGAATATCTGTTTCAAAGAAGTTTTGTAGTCTTTAATTTGACTGCCATGTAATTTAAATTAAATGTCTGAATAATAAGAAATGAATGTAAAAAATTACAATATTACTTTTTACTTAAAGGTTTTTTCTTTTCTTTTCTTTTTTTAAAGAGTCTTAAAGATTTTAAAAAATAGTGTATTTCCATACCAGCTCAAGTCCATCTTCTTTGTTTCCCTCAGTCACAGTTAAGCTAACATATCCACTCAAGTTTTTTTTGTTATCCTTTTAAGACAGTGTATGTCTATTTTATATTAAAACCTGCATTACAGAAAAGTTTCTGATGTAGACCAAATGTTAAGCTACACGAGCATGTCTCAGTTTTGATGGGCGAACTGTTTATGTGTTGCTCAGTTCCTCTGGGGTGTCACAAAAAAGAGCAGCATCTTTGTAATGCAGTTTAAAAAAACATATGCAGATTACTACTTCTACTACTTTTAATGTCCAGTCGAGTCTAATCTTTATGTACAACCTATTTCATACTTTATTAGGCACACTTGTTCAACTGCTTGGTAATACAAATATCTAATCAGACATCACATAGCAAGAATTCAGTTCTTTAGACATGTAGACATGGTCAAGATGGCCTGCTGAAGTCCAAACTGAGCATCAAAATGAAAAAGAGAAAAAAACAGGATCCAGTGAGCTGCAGTTTTCTGGGTGAAAAATGTCTTACTGAAGCCAGATGTCAAAGGAGAGGGCCAGACTCGTTTGAGCTGATGGGAAGGCCACAATACCTCAAATAGCCACCTGTGACAACCAAGGTATGCAAAAGAGCATCTCTGAACGCACAATACGTGAAACCTTGAAGCAGATGGGGTATAGCAATAAACAGCTGTGGCTACAATTCACATGGGACAACAGAAAATTGTAAAACATTGCCTGTTCTGATGAGTCTCAATTTCTGCTTCAACATTCGATAATAGGATGAGAATTTGGCATAAAACACATGACAAAAGGGATTCATCCTGCCCTGTATGAGCAGTTCAGGCTGGTGCTGGTGCTGTAATAGTGTCAGGGATATTTATTTGGCATCCCTTAATACCAACTGAATATTGTTTAAATGCCACAGTGCACCTGAGTATTGTTGCTGACCATTTCCATCCCCTTATGACCACAGCGTACCTTTCTTCCGATAGCTGCTTCCAGCAGAATAACACCCCATGCTATAAGGCTCAAATAATCTCGATTTGACAAAGATGGCAATGAATCTACTGTACTCAATTGCCCTCCACAGTCAATGAGTCTAACCAGGCATCTTTAGGATGTGGTGGATTGGGAGATTTGTGTCATGGATACCAAATGAGTGATGCTACCGTGTCGATTTGGACCAAAAACATCTCAGGAATGTTTACAGCACCTTGTTGAATCTGTGCCATAAGGAATTAACCAAGTCTGTTTTGGAAAACACAAGGGGGTTCAATCTGACTCTAGCAACGTATACCTAATAAAGTGTCAGGTTAGTAGATGCTGGAGAAGTTTTGGAGACTGGTTGTGGGTTCTTGTGCTATAGTTCATTATCCAACCTGTGATTTTTACCAGTTAAGAAGAAAGTGGTTTAAAATAAAGTTTCTGATAATAAATGACATGAAATGAACTTTACATAGTGTTAATGGAAGATATTAATAAAATAATGAAGATTACGTTGAGTTACAGTTGCAGCTAGTTTCTGTGGAAACTCAACATAGAGCTAAAGGAAAAATAAAGCTCACTATTGAATAAACAGGGTTTTTAGTTAAAGACCAGGGTTAATCTACAGTATGTTTGGGAAACTGAGCCTCGGTATTGAGCAGACACACCTCTCTCATTCTCTCGCCTCTTCAGCCTGAGCTCCTCCAAGCTTCCGCCTTGTCGTCCGGCTTTGTGATGAACTTTGTTTAACCTCCACATTTGATGGCCAATGTGGAGGTTAAACAAACTATCTGACGTCATTAGCCGTTTCCGGGTCCAAACTCCCCTTCAGTTCCCAAACTCAAACACTGTGCCATCACTGAGAGTTAAAAGCTATCTCTCTTACTTATCTTACTTAATTCGTCACACTGAGTTCCCTGACACATATAAACATATAGAGTACTGTGCAAAAGTCTTGAGCCATCTCTCACTTCTTCAAGTTTTGGTAGGAAAATGAGAGAGGTGCAGCAATTTATTGAAATGTACAAACTCACATGAAAATATCATTTATAAGGCAAAAACAGAGTTTGTACAACTTTAACCTACGTCATAAACTGAGGACTTTTACTATTGTTGATTAGGGGTGAAGGCAAAGGTTAACATAATGAAATGAGAGTATTTATATTGGCTTAACAAAAGTTTATGTTTAAATCAGTACACAATTACTGCACAAAATATAAAAAGATTTTACACAAACAGGAAAAACAGAGTTTATACCAAGGCTTCTTAGATCCCAGTAATGGACCTGTTCCCTCTGTAACCAGAGGTCACAGCTAATAGTTTACTCATCCAGTTACAACATGTCATACTGTAAAATGTCTTCAGTTAAACATTCAGTATAGAGTACAAAGCACAGTTTAATGACAGTCAAACACTACTAATAAGACACTAATAATAATGCAGATACAATTAGATGGAAAACTTTGGACATCTCTGAAAAGATGACACGTATAATAGATTTTCTATATGGCTTCCAAATGACTAAAAGTCTGATGAGGAAGTAAATTTTCAGATATTAACAGTATTAAATTTCTAACAAGTATGTTTTAAAACAAATCAAAGCTTTTATGGTTGGATGTCCTGAATTTTGATACTTGTCACAAACAAATGTTGCATAGTCCAGATGTTGTCCAACATATAATGTATGACATCTGGCCGAGGTCAACACATTCAGTCGATGTGGACCACAAGAGATTTGCAGACGTGCAGCAGGGAAACACAAGAGTTGCCAGACAGATTAGTCGTTATTACCTTCCTGAAAAAGTTCTTCTAAGACAGTTTTTCCTCACAGAGATGACAGAAATGATTTTAGTTCAAGAACAAGTGTCACAAGAGACCAACAAGTGTGTTTTAGTAAGGTCGTGTAATGTTTAATAATACTTTAAAAAGATGTCCTCAGTCCGATGTCGTTTCAGTCCTCGGTGGTGGAATTTGCTGGATGATAACCTGAAAAAACAAAACAAAACATGAAAGTGGAAGAAAAATAAAATGATGAGTGACCAAAGCTATTGAAAACTGTCCTTCAGCAGATATCCCTGGGATAAATCGGACTCTGTGGCATGTTTCTCTGAAGTAGACAGAAGGCTTGTATGTCAATAATAATAAAATAAAATATGCTATTACCTGAGTGTGTGTGGATTTCAGTGCGAAACTTGCAACAGTGGTTAGAAAAATGAGAATCACTAACACGCAAAAAGAGGAGGTCAATAAAATGGCTTCGATACTTTTCAGCAGCGTCTACAGTGACAGAAAGTGAGAGTTATTGATATGCTGTGAAAACATGCATGTCATAGAATCATAATCAAAAAATAGATATGTACTGTAACTCACCACACTTGTCCAGTTCAAATGATATCGCATATAATAGTCGGGATAAGAGATGATCTGGATTATCCTGCATATGAAAGAGATTACGATTCCAAAGATGGAAACCACATACAGGGCCAAGCACACAGTCACCTGGGAAAGATAAGTTAATCAAAATTAATTAGGCCACTGAATTAGGAAGGACTGTAGGAGTATAAACAGGGCTGAAAATCACAAATAGGAAATAAAACCATGACGTACCATCTTCTTGGACGGATGCAACTCAGTGTAGACTGACAGGATTCCACAGGTAAGAAACTAGTGAGCAAATAATCACAACAAATGATGCTGTTTGACCTTAACCCACAGTAGATTTAGTAGTAGTATGGGTGATATTTTCACAGTGTGAAGCTGTGTGAGTCTGTCTTCATACAATACATCTTTTGTAGGAAACTATGAATACTTTTGCTGTTGTTTATTTGTCATTGGAAAGATCTAGTTAACACGTAGCATTGCAATTGTGCCAGATGCATTTTTTAAACCTTTTGGTATTGTGACTGTGTGCCATGCTTGTGCTGTTAACCTAACAAACTGATGGTTGTAGCCTCATATTTATAGCACAGGCACTACTTTGAACTTTTCTGAACATAACTGACCAGTCAAGTTCAATCATTTTTAGCTGTCAGCATGTCAGTGCTAGCCAGCTACAGTAAGTACCAGAGCTCCCTGCCAAAAGCGAATGTAGAGTTCAGCAGAGATTTTGAAATCTTCACTGGAGAACTGAAATCCCATTAACAACTCAGCACAGCCGAACATCAGAATGACAATCTGGAAAGGGGAAGAGGAAGAATGGATGAGAGTGTCTACAGCTGCATCAGCTTATAGCTATCCTCGTGTATAAATCTGCTTATTTAAGATTTTGCTTATCTAATGTGTTACCCCAAGACTTCTGGGCTCCTTTCGGACAAAGCGATGCAGAGGTTTGCTGGACATCGGCACATTGCTGCTAGTCCCCTGATCCCCATTTCTTTCTGTTGTCCCCTCCTCTCTAGTCGTTGTCTGAGTTCCCTCCATTTCCAGGAAACTACACACAGTGCTTGGCTGTGGGTCAAAAAGAACAAGACTTAATTGAACCGGATGCTTAGTCTCCCCACCGCAGCACAGATTGTTAGGGGCAGAATATCTGTGGAGTAGCAGAAACATTTAAAAGCCAGATGAATGCAAGATTTTTCAAAAGTCTTAGAAAACGTGACTCACCCCATCTTAGATGCACTCTTTCATGCCTTAACCAGAACTTTAATGAAGTTAGATAGTGTTTTCCAAAGCAATTTAAGTAAAATGAACGTACATGTGCAGAGTGAAAGATAACGGGAAGGGAATGTTGTGAGTGGAAAGAGGAAGTGTGGCAATTTGAGACTTCTTCTTTTTTTATTAAGTGGCGGGGCTAAAGACTTGGTTTGGAAGTTATAGCTGAGGCTGTTCCACGGTGTAGTGAGTAGACCACTCAGTTAAAATGAAATCCCCATTATCTCTGTGCACACTTACTGTGTTATAAGTAGATCTGCATTATTGGCAGCGTTAGTGAAACTACCGACAATCTGTATGTATTATTTTTGTGCAAAGCTAATTGAACCTCGTGCTATATTAATGTAATGATAAACTATCATCAATAGACGAATAAAAACTTTATTCCAGTCTAAATTTATTTGTAATAAATGTATTCAACTTGTATCACTTAAGTAGAAAACGAGTAGAGAAACAGTAGGAAAAGTAAAAAAATAAATACATAAAAAGCTCTATTTTCCTGTTGCCTACATTGGAAAGGGTGACTTTGCCTCTAAACAGAAAAATTAGTTAAAGTTAAAGTGGGTTTCAGCGGGTAAGGGCTCAGCGTGAGGAAAAGAATCACAGCTCACAATAATTTCTATTAAGATTTCCAGAAGATTTTCTTAATGTACAAGTTGTGATCAGCTGATCGTCTGCTCTTTGTGGTTCTGTACACCTGAATTCAACCAGATGTAAGCAGATGTTTCATGAGTCTGATTTCTATTCTCTACACTGACAGCTTAGACGGCCGGTAATGGACAGATGAAAGGTGGTTACGCCCTCTTGTAACAGAGAGGATGTATGTCAGCCCGTTCTCACGCGTAATACAGTGACGATTTGTCAAGTCCCGAGGCGTTCCTGAGGAACGCGAAAGGTGACCTTCCGCGTACCCTAACCTTATCCCTAACCTTAACCCGCACTTTAATGAAGTTAGTGTTTTCCAAAGCGATTTAAGTAAAATGAACGTACATGTGTAGATTCATTCCAAACTGTTCTCATGTTTCCTCATTTTTCCGATCTCATAATCTAGGGAAGTGTTTGGTGTTTGGGAGTGAGAACGTGTTGTGTATTTTCTATCAAAACACGGCAGAACAATGTGTCCTTCTAACTCATCTAAACAAGGCATTCTGTAAAGGGTATAGCAAATATGGTAGTCTTTCATGAAACAACAACTGTAATCTCCACATTTCCACTTTTTTCCTCAAAATAGTATTTTAACTTTTTCCCTCCTCAAAACAACATTATCTAACTTGATCTCCAAATTTTGACTTTATTCTCAATTTCGACAATATACGTTTTGTATTAATTTGGCCCCAATGGTCCTTCTTACTCACCTCGTCTTGGATTTTCATGCAGAAAAAGCAGCGTGAAAGATAACGGGAAGGAATTATTGTGAGTAGAAAGAGAGTGTTGAGACAGTTTTTTTCATTAAGGGGAGGAGCCAAAGACTTTGATTGGAAGTTACAGGCTGAAACTGTTCCACAGTGAAATCTCCATAAGGTCTGCGCACACTGACTGTGTTATAAATATAAGCAGGTGTACATAAAAAAAAACAAGTTTACCTACAGAAGTATTAAAGTCTTTAAGTGAGGCTTTTTTTAATTATTTACATTACGGAATTCAGATTGCATTAATGTTGTCTTTTTTTTTATCATTATTGAAATTACTTTCTAATTGGGCATATTTAGTTCCAGCTTTAAACAGCAGTTTGAAGCAATCACAATGATCAATCAACTTCTTTTACAATTGATCAGTCGTAGAATGTGGCTCGTTAATGGCTTAAAGAAAACTGTTTGAGTTGTTTGAGACCATTGTTTCAAGCATGCAACTGAAGGAATTGGATGGTTTGTGTGGTATGCTTACTGTAAGGGGAGGAACACGAATTTGATTTGCCAAGTCAGTGTTGTGTCCTGCTTAATTTATGCATGGGCGCATAATCCCCCAGCACATAAAGCAGTGCCACCACTTTGGGTCAGTCTGTGCTGCCCTCACTGATCATCAGCATCACATGTAAAGTCCCAAGATTTTTTGTGATTAAATGTAACTAAATGTTTCTTAATAAAATCAAACCAAACAGCAAATACTCCAAAAAAGCAGCAGTCATATTTGTTGTAAGGAAGAGTTTTATTATGTCATAATTATTTAATCGTTGCACAGGCATGATGACAAGGTCTTGTTGATAAAGACACATTATGTTTCTAATGTTATATGTTCCACCTTCAGTGTGCAGAAACAAAAACACATCTTCAGTATCTTAACGTCTTGAAATATGTGAAGCCATATCTGAATATAAATACAGTTTTATGCAAAAGTACTTCACCAGTACAAGTATTATAAAAATATTTAATATTTGCAGAGATTAAAATTCCATGAGTAAAAACATACAAGACAGCAGTTTTATCACTAATGACTTCAAATACACAAACAAGTTTGATATCCACCATATCAAAATGTAAACATGTTGTTATCCTCAGCTGGGCCCACCTAACACAACAAGTCTTCTTGTTGATTCAAGGATTCGGCATATTGTCCACCTGCAAGACAGCAGCTCACATCAGACATTTTTAACTAAAAATACAAAAATATTCAGCAGAGACAATAAGGCTGCATAACAATTACTGTTATATGCTGTTGGTAGGACAACAAGTGCTTCTCCAGGAGGTACGTCGACCTTTGTCTCATCTCTGCTGCACCATTGTACTGAAGGACCTCCAACAGTGAAAGCCCACCTTGCCTGACAAACTCCTCTGCCACCTGAAGAAGAAGAATACCACATCATGCAACAGCTTAGCAATCATTACAGAGTTTAGTTTCACTAATTACCACACTTACCACTGGACTGCTGACAGTCATCATGAACAGGATGTCCAGGCTCTGAATCACCATTTCCTGATCAGCCATTTTAAGCGTGGCGCAGAGTGCAGACAGTAAACCAAGCTGCACCAGCTGCACACAGAACTCCTTTTTCTTGTGGGCAACATTAGCCAGAATCCTGAGAATCTGAGTGTAACAAGCAAGAAAAACAAAAAACAACAAAAACACAAAATCAAAAAACACTTTTTTCATCCAAAAGGATGCAAGAGAAAACCACAACATTTCTTATTATATGCCACAATTACTTAATAGTATAAGAAGCAGTTATATCAATCATAGTACTAACCATAGTATTAATGCCTTGAGAGAATGGGAGAAGTTGGATCAATCCTGGAACCAAGTTTAGAGTCAAGAGGGCGGAGCAGAATTCAGTGGAGTGAGCTGAGATGGAGAGAGGTAGAAAACACAATGGGGCACGCTACATACACTACAGAAAACCCTGATAATTATGATGCATCAAAGCTCAGATGTGCACAGAAGGAAAGTCCATCAGTTCATATAATTTATTTTTCACAATCCGATAACCTAACAACAAATCTCATGCACAAGGCACTCACAAGCATTTTATTCAGTATTTGAATAGATTGAATAGTTACACCAAAAAAAATACAATGTTTTCTTGCACAAATCTATACTGAACTGCAGCAAAGCAGGAAAAATATATTGCAAAACGTTTCTATTAGTAATGATGAGGTATACTTCTGTATGGCTGCAGTCCCATTCAGAGACCACTAAAACAAGAGAGCCTTACCTGTGAGGTTGTTGAGGACCCAGACGGTCTCTCTGGCCAAGGCTGGCAGGGTGTGCAGGTAGGCTTGAACAAGTGCACACAGAGAAGCCGGCAGATGAGCATCAGTCAGTTGAGCATTCAGGTCTTCCTCTGGGCAGGAGGACAAGAGGTTCCCCACACACCTCAACAGAGGCCAGATGAGCTGAAGAAGACACATTAAAAGCTTCTGTGACCCACGTCAGATTAAAATCTGAAGTTGTTATTTTTACTTTGTTCTGATGCTTAGGCAAATGTGTGATGTTGCTGTTTTGTTTCAGTTCCTAGATTCTTCACTTGACTTTTAGTAATAATTAAGTCCTTTTATGTTCTTTGGAGGTAGCTTAGCATGAAATTAACTAATCTACATTATTAACTCAATGATAATTAACAAATGCTGAAAGAATTAAAGATGCATACTTCTGACAACTTTTCTCAGTAACGCTTGCCCATAAATTTAGCCAGTGAATTTAATGCTTTTCAGCAGGAAACCCTCTGATGTCGAGGCTTCTTTGAACGCACCAGTCAAAAAAGCCATGCAAGCAAATTTGCATGGTAACTATTGACTGACTGTTCTGGTCTGCTTCAAGGAATTTTTTTAGTCTTTAAATTGACTGCCATATTCTTTAAACCAAATATTTGCATGATTAGAAAAAAGTATGATTATTTGTTTGCTTAAAAGTTAAAAAAAAAAAGTCTTAACGAGTTTTAAAAGTAAATAGTGGATTTGATAATTCACTTCCATACCAGCTCAATCCCATCTTCTTTGTTTCCCTCGGTAACAGCACCACCTAGTGACACTAACAAGGAGCTGCACTGTGACAGGGCACCCTGAGCCAGCAGCTCTTTGTTATCTTCTGTGCTAATAAAAGGCACAAAAGAGATTCAGTAATTACCTACAATAGCAAATCAGCAAAAAAACCCCAAAACAAAACAAGTTTTGGACACTTTCCTAAACTTCTCACCTGCATATGAGGTAATGGAGACACCATGCACACTCTATGGCAGGAGCTAGGCCGAACTGTGGGTCGGGGGTAAGGACGGATAACAAGTGTGAAGGCAAGGTAGACTTCAGGACTATCCTACAGACACAGAGGAAGACAAAAAAAACACAACAGGGTTAAATGTGAACAAAACATTACTCTGACATTTTCTGCGAGATGAGGAATACAGAGGCTAAAGACGTGAAGAAGTGCATCATTGATATATTTACGGGATTATCTTCTCGGGTGCGTCTCTGGCCTGGAGAAGCTGAGAGAGGGTGAACGCCGCAGCTTCCACTACTGCAAGGTTGTGTCGTTGGTTCTGGACAAATACACAGTAACATGTTACAAAGACGTGTAGCAGTCACACTCCTGTCTCTCTATGAATCACATGTTTGAGTAGATTTGGATTCAACGGCAACAATTCTACGAATCGCCAGTACAGTAAGGATATTAGTGTAGACAGTGAGCCTTCGTAGTTTACCTCTATACAGCTGGCCAGAGCGGGAATGATTCCCTGAGCCAGGAGCTTCTCTCTTACCACATCGCTGTCTGGACACATGTTACCAAGTGTGTAGAGACACAGCTCCTGTGTACATATAATTTTCCACACAATAAGAAAGTCAAAAATCTTCTGCATTGTTAGGTCATACTATATCACAAACTGTCTGCACTGCATGGAGACTTACTGTAAACTTAGTGCTTGGGCCAGACAGGTAAGTGAGCAGGTAAGGGGTAGCAGGCAGACAGGCTGGAGCCACATTAGTGTGGGAAGAGTGAGAGAGCTCGTGAAGACACCGAACGGCCTGCAGGCGGCACTGAGCATTAGAGCCAGTCAGGAGGCCGACCAGCAGATGCATACTGTTCTCGTGCCTGAAAGAAAGCGCAGTTTCACACACAAAGATGAGGAAGTGACTTAAAAGTGACAGCGTCATTTAGTCTCTTCCAATATGGCAACAGAAGCCACTACCATACTTGATAAAGGTGAGCTGTGCAGATGGGTCACGCAGAACTTTACTCAAGGCCTTCAGGTGTGCCTCCTTCTCTGTCCCGCTGTGTTGAAGTTTGTGGAGCAGACTAACAATGTCCTGGGGAAATATGAGACTGGCAGGCTGAGTTCAGATCTATCATTTTACTGAACCTACCAAAAAAGTAATCTAAGACAGGCATGTCAAATTCAGTTTACGTCATGGGTCACAAACTGCCCAGTTCGATCTTAAGTTGGCTCGAGTAGTAAAAACACCTCATTCTGTCAGTGTTAATATATTTAGCTACACTTTAAATCCCTAAGAAAACTTACAATGAGACAAAGAAGAAACATTTCAACAGTATGTCTCAATTTTTCAGCAAAATAAAATTACAGAAAGGTTCCAGTAGCTCTTTTTCCAGACTGTCCTGTACTTATAAAACAAAGTTTTTGTTAATTCACAGAAAATATTCTTTTTTTCCCACCAAAATGTCAAAAGATGTCAAAAAACATTAACTTTTCTGTCATTTAATTATTTATCTATAGTTAATTCCTTTAGTTTAGCGTGAATGGCCACGTGGGAGGTCTTTATCAGCAGTAAAAGATGTAAAACTTCTGAAAACATAGCCTATAAGTTGATTCCCTCCTTTACATCTTCCAGCCTTCAAGTGGGCCAGATTGGAGAATTCTGGCACCTGGGAAATTCTTGTGTTTGACACCCCTGATCCAACACAATATCTGATACTTACATGTCCTCCTGGGGCTGTGTCCATGCTAACGTCCGGCTGCTCCTCATCTTCATTTAGCAGTAGTCTCTTGCTCACCAGCTGCCTGTCTCTGCGGGCCTGTCTCAGTGCTAAAGCATTCAGGCAGAGACATGTCACAACACTTTAACCTTCAGGGATCATACGTGATCATACTTGAGTGTTTAGTGTACATATGCTGTACAAAACATGCGTCCTTTTGAGATAAAGCCACCATGGGGAGGCCATGCCTGTGGGGAAATAAAGAAGCTGAAGGAATTTCCAAGTTAAGATGACGCTAACATATCCACTTAGGTTTTGAATCCTTTTAAGCCAGTGTATGTCACCAACACTGCTCTATTTTATTTTAAGACCTGTACATGGGAACATCTCAATTTTGAATAAAACACTGAATTTGGAGTAGGACCGAAAACCTATATCTGCACAGGAACTGTTTTTGCTGTTTATGTGTTGTAAAAAATACCTGGAGATGAAGATGTAACAGCTAACTAACAGTTCCTCAGGGGTGTCACAAAAAAGAACTGTATCTTTGTAACACAGTTTAAAAAGAAAAGTTACATGTGCATATTACATAAACCTATTTCACACTTTATTATGCACATTTGTTCGACTGCTTGGTAAATACAAGTATCTAATCAGACAATCATACTGCAACAACTGAGTTCATTTAGACATGTAGACAGGGTCAAGATGGCCTGCTGAAGTTCAAACTGAGCATCAAAATGGGGAAGAATAGTGATTTAAGTGCCTCTGAATGTGGAATGGTTGTTTGTGCCAAATTGGCTGGCTGTGTATTCCATAAACTGATGATTTACTGGAATTTTCAACACAACCATCTCTAGAGTTTACAGAGAACGGTCTGAGAAAGAGGAAAAATGCATTACTGGAGCCAGATGTCAGAGGAGAGTGGCCGACTCGTTTGAGCTGATGGGAAGGCCACAATACCTCAAATAACCGCCCATGACAACCAAGGTATGCAAAAGAGCATCTATGAACGCACAACACGAAGTAGATGGCCTACAGCAATAGACAGCTGAGGCTACAATACCAAAACCTCTGAGGAATGTTTCTAGCACTTTATTGAATCTGTGCCATTATGAATTAAGACAATTCTGAAAACACAAGGGGGTTCAACTTGGCTCTAGCAACGTGTACCTAATAAAGTGTCAGGTTAGTAGACGCTGGAGAGGTTTTGGAGATTGGTTGTGGGTTCGTGTGGTATAGTTAGGTGACCTGTTTATTATCCAACCTGTGATTTTTACCAGTTAAGAAGAAAGTGGTTTAAAATAAAGTAAATGATTATAAATAACGTGAAATGAACTTTACATAGTGTTAATGGAAGATATTAATAAAATAATGAAGGTTACGTTGAAGCTACAGTTGCAGCTAGTTTCTGTGGAAACTAAACATAGTCACAGAGCTAAAGGAAAAATGAGCTCACTACTGAATAAACAGGGTTTTAGTTAAAGACCAGGGTTAATCTACAGTATGTTTGGGAAACTGAGCCTCGGTATTGAGCAGACACACCTCTCTCGTTCTCTCGCCTCTTCAGCCTGAGCTCCTCCAAGCTGCCGCCTTGTTGTCCGGCTTTGTGACGAACTTTGTTCAACCTCCACATTTGGCGGCCAGTAACGACTGTAACTGTAAAACTTCACTGACAGTTACTCATTGTATGATTAGCGTGTAGCTATGGTAGTAGGGCAGTCTTCTTCGTTCTTGTTTAACAGTGGTAAAACAAACGTCTTTTCGCTGCATTAGCGCCACCCTCCGGATTGGTGTGGAACAGTCGTTTTCTCGGTTTCCTTAAAAAAAAAGACATCCTCATACGCAACATTACACGATTCAGCGGAAAGGCAGTTTTAGGCCTCGTCTCTCTTAATAACCTTAATTTGTCTCACCGAGATCTCTGACACGTACAAACATATAGAGTGTCCCCTACAGCACAGCAGAATCTCCAGAGCTCATCAAGTCAAGCATTTTCCCTTAATTTGTAAGAAGTTCAGTGTTTGTGTGCCCAAAGAACAGGATTTACCAGGTGTAAGACTTGGGACGGGTACAGCTGATAAAAACAAAAAAACTATGACGTTTAATTTGTATTAAAAACATATTATACAATCTATATAAGAACATTTATATCAAACATTTAAAACTAAAAAATAATGCTCATCACACACATAGAATTTCCCCTCCTTTCCCACAATAGAACAGCTGACATGTCAATTTGAATAAATATACATCTGGTTAAAAAAAGTGTGTAATTTTTTTTAAACGAAATACCATAAGACAGCTATAGGACAGGAGTAAACCTCTTAATCAGAATCACACAGTTTCACTTCATTTTACAACTTAAATCTGCATAAAAATATGAAAGGTGGTTTAGAGAACCTAGCTCAGGATTATCACGAGGGAAATTCCTGAGAGCGAAACAGAGTCCATGTTTATAAAAACAGACGTTACTCAATTAAACCCCATCTGAATTTCACTATGAGGCAGAAATATTTCAACAGGTGATCATCAGTTCCCCAAAACAACCACGAAATGTGCGTGCCGTGAAAATGGCAGCTACCATAGAAACACTTAAGTAAAAAAAACAAACCCAAAATCCATAAAAAGATAAAAATGTACCAAAAATATAAACGACGGATCTTTAAAGTTTTAAGTCATATTCTAACTACTGATATATGATCAGTGTATATGATCAGAAATCAGAGGACATGATGTGCTGCCCTCGTCCTCTGGGTCTGCGGGGATGACGAGTCACACATCTTGATGATTCTTTGATGATTTCTTCTTCTTCTGTGGAGAGACAGACATGAGGGTTATGATCCGCCAACGTTGAGACTGGACACATTTGTTTTCTAAGTAGCGTGATACCTTTTTGTGGGAGTCGCTTGAGGCGGTTTCTGTCGCCATGGCGTCTTGGATTGAATCTACAGGTATTTCTGGGATGTCGGCTGATTTCAATTTGCTTTTTTCTGAGGACAAATGCAAAGCAATTTTACAAAACCATCAAACTACATGTTTTTAAGCTATATGTGGGTTGTTTACTCACTTCTCTTCTTCTCTGTTGGAGAACTCGTTGCCTCTACGTCAGGTGGAGGCAGCGGCTCTGTGTTGGCGGGATTATTTTTCTTTTTCTTCTTGACACTCTTGACCTGCTCTGTTGTTTCCTCTACCTTATTATCTATTATATCCTCAACTACCTGCTCTCTTTCTTCATCAGCTTTTTCTTTTTTCTTCTTCTTTGATTTCTTTTCATGCAGTACTTGTTCTGGATTTTCCTCACCATTAAGAAAGTCCCTTTTCCTCTTCTTTGCCTTCTTTTCTACAGACGTCTGCTCTAAAGTCTCAATTTCTTCAGTTTTTTGCTCTGTATTATTTTCTATGTCTTCAGCTTTTTGCTTTGAAATGCTTTCACTTGCAAACGTCAATGAATTTTCCTCACTCTCTGTTTTCTTCTTTTTTTTCTTCTTGGCTTTCTTTTCTTCTGCTATGTGCTCTGAGGTTTGGTTGTTTTCTTCCTGTTTGCTCTCTCTGTTATTTTTCACTTCCTCGGATACCTGCTCAGAATTTCCAGTCTGTGTCAAACTTCCCTCACTACCAGCCTTCTCTTTCTTCTTCTTCTTTTGTTTCTTTTCTTGTACCGTTGACTCTGAAAGGGTTTTCTCGTCAGCGTTCCCTCTTGTGTTTGTCTCAGTCGTGACTGTCTCGTTTCTTTCAGCAGCATCTTTGGTTTCTTTTGCCTTTTTATTCACCTTTGGAGTTTTTTTAGCCTCCTCCTGCTTCGTGTCTTTGGTCTTTCTCGTCTCTTCGCCACATTCCTCTTTTCCACCTTCACCCGTCTCATTCTTTTCCTCCTTGTCTGCAATTTTCTCCTTCTTTTTCTTCTTCTTCTTGGGCTCAGATGTTCTGTCATCAGTTGTTTGTTCACTGGGAGTTGCAGTTTCCCTGTCCTTATTTATTTGTTTGTCCGCTGGAGATGAGAGGTTTTGCTTTTGGCTCGGAGTGCTTGAGGTGACAGAAGTCACATTTTTTGTCACATTCTTCTCGGTTGAGCTCGTCTTTGTTTTTTTTTCAGTCACATGTTTCTCGCCACCTTCTTCATTGTGTTTCACTGTCCCGTTACTCTGTTTAACTGGGGTTCCAGTTTTCGCCGGAGCCTTAGCCCGGGGTTTCCTGACTCTCTTTTTCGGGGGTTGAGGAGCAGAGGAGTCCAGAGCATTGATGGCATTCATCTTGACTATGTCGGCATCTGTGGACAGAGAAAACACAGTAAAAACATCAAACTGTGCATGGTGGAACAAATGCCTAAAAGAAAACATAAACAGTGAGCAAACAGTAACTGTACACAGCTCTGTTTGGATGAAATCACTGTTTTCCATGGTGAGGTTGTTCATGGGTGGTGCTGCACTGTCTGGTGGTTGTCTTTCTCTCATTAAGTGGAGGGACCAAGCTTTCCCTTCATCTTCCATCACTTTCTACATTTTCCACACCCTCCACAGTTTATTCCACCTGAGTTTAGACTCCTTCCACCATGAACACCTCGCCTGAATGCTACATCTCAGTCTCTCAATAGCGTGCTTGGACGTTAGCTCAAATGAGACATATTTAGCTTATTTCCAGCTTTACACTTTAATTCAGAACCTGCATTAGAGTAACTTTGCATGATTCTCATTTCAATAAAATCTTTACTTGAAATATAAAATACAGACTTTTCCCGAAACAGGTTATATTAGCTCAGACCATGTTAAGGACCCCTTTTCTAACAAGCCTAATTTCATCTGATTGGATCTCTAACAGATCAAACTTGTTGGAAAAAACATAAAACTCACCCACGTGTGCACTGATAGCCTGCAACTGAAAACAATTTCATTACATTAAGGGAAAAATATCCTAAAGTTACTGTGCAAATAACCGCTCCTCCTGAGAGGGGCAGATGGGATTCTTTTTTTAGATATGGTTCATTTGATGTGAAATGTTTCAGGTATCTGAACTGGATGTGCCCTGGTTGCTCTTTAAGTGAGGTGTTTTGGGCAAGTCAAATATTTCTAGCCTGGCTTTGGTCACTTTATTGTCCCCTTGGTAGAGCTGGATGACACTGCCGGGGGGAGAAAAAGCAGGTTTGGGCATCTTTGATTGGACTGCTGACTTCCATTTAGAAAAAATGTTGTGTACAAGCCCCTGTTAATAGGTACTGTATGTGTATTATGATGAAGTGAAATTAAATCTGTGGTGCACAAAGTGCCAAACAGAAAGGCACAAGGAAGCCACAACCTAGTCAGCCAATCGTTTTAGTAGAAAATATTCAATCTGCATTTCTCTTCAACACATCTCAACACAGAATGAGCCGCAGCTCATGTCATCAAATCTCACCAAACTCCCTCCAAACCCGCCTGCACTAACAGAAAGCACTCATAACCCCCTCTTCATTTTTCTAGGATTCTTTTCATCACCTCATCCTTGACACGCTCGCCCATGAATAATGCATTCAGTGACTCTTTCTCTTTCAAACAGACCCTCACCTGTCATCTGTTGGAGCAGTTTCTTCCACTTCTCCACATCCAGACTGCTGTCAGAGTCTGAATCATCTGCACCGGCAGTCACAACTTTGTCTGATGTTCTGCTCTTTGATTTCTTCTCCCCTGTGACTTTTTTTGCAGCTTTTCCCTCAGTTTTTTTCTTGTTTGCTGGAACAGACTGGGAGAAAAAAAGAAGAAGAAAGACTAGCGTGGTTGGTATAGTCCAAGAACTGCCACGAAAAGAAATTAAAACAAAATAGAAAAATTCACCTTTTTTGCAGTTGTGTCCTTTTTCTTTTTTGATGCTGTAGACTTTGCTAAACATAAAAAGTGCAAATGTGTTAAAATGCATTCAAATACACCAACCTCCGGCCTCAAAGAGTTTACTGCTACAAACCGAGCTGCATTCTCTGATATGTTAGTTTTTTCACTAAGCTGTCAACCTCACCTTGAATCTGGAGGTTGTTAGGAGCGTGAATGTTTGGGTACAGGTGTAAGACAAAAATACTCAAAGCAAACTAATGTACAGAAGTCTTTCCAAATAGTGCTTAAGAATTTTGTAAGCATGAACAGCTGGATCAGGACACACATATACACAAATAAACAAATGTAGTATCTCAGATCCAACTTCAGCTTTCTAATTTAATTTGTATTTAACAAAGAAAAAGAAAAATATGAACCTTTAGTTGGAGTCCTTCCTTGATCTGCTGAGTTTTTAGAGTTACTGTCAGGAATAAAAAAAATAGTTAGTATCCAAGTTATTACAAAATAAAACATCTAACCAGTGGCCTTTGCTTCTGAAAAGCACTAAGAAATCATCCTTACTTCAACCATGATGTATAGATGTCGAGTAGTGATACTGATATTTTGGTCTCCCCCTGTAGAAAATCAAAATTAAACTTTACAACTTATTAAGAAGTTTGAAATATACAGCAGGAGTATTTCTCGGACATGGTACAGTAGTCTGAAGGAGATGTCAGCATATAAAGACATAAAAACATGGCATTGTTATGGTTAAGTGTCAAATTTGAATGAAAACAGACCCCAAGAAGCTGGTTAGGAAGGACTTGACTTCATTGCAAATGAATAAACTAGAATAATAAACACGTTTACAGAAAAGGACAAAGTCTACTACATTTTGTGGAATATTTACAAATTCAAAAACCTGTGGAGGGACCAAATGGTTCTCATTTGGGGAAGAAAAATCAACAAGCCTTCTTGGTCTGTATTACATTTGCAATGACTGCACTTATACGAATCTCTGGGCTTTTTTCTTAGACTTTACCACAAACACCTTTTCCTGGCCGCACACTCTCCCCACTCATTTAAATTGGCCATATGCTACATCCTATTTGAGCCACTTTGGGTGGAAGCTCTTGGTGAGTAGAGTCTACCTGATGGTATTTTTATGTCAAGGACTTGATTACCTTTAAAGCTAATCTGACTTTTTCTGTCTTTCCTCCAGCCACAGTCCCTCTTACAGAGGTCTATACGAGGTGAAAGGCGAGAAGACTTTGTGCTTAACCAAGAAGAGAAACATTTATTTCAAGCACATTAATTGGTGAAAGGTACACAGACTCTTGTTTCGCCTGTAAGGTTAAAGGGCAGAGCTAAAAGCCTTTCAAGCTTTTTTTAAGTGGTATATAAGTCCTAACACTGAGCTCGTTTTAGCTCACAGCAAGGGGAGGATACATTTCTTGGATCTTACGATCTTTAATGTTATATATACACACACACAACTATGTTTATGCAGAAAAACAGAAACACGTAGCAGTCTAGTTGTTACAAAACATGGTGAGATTTCATTGAGCGAACTTTCTTTCCCGTCCACACTTCAGAAAATGTTTTTTTGTGGAATTTCATGAGGTGTGAGTAGAGGGGGTTATTGCACAGAGCAGGAGCAGCATTTCAAACATTGTAACAGTTGCAGTTGCTACGTGTGTGTGTGTGTGTGTGTGGTGAACAATGTTGACCTGTGGGCTGTGCCTCTGTAGCTCATCTGCAGCTGAGCGATAACCATGCTCCTTCAAGTGGCGGTAGATCAGCTGGATCAGCTCGTGCTTTGATGCGTTCACGGACATATTCCAGAAACGAAAAAAGGACGATTAATCAAACTAAGGCTAAGCTAACGCAAGTGGTATTTTCATATTAAAAGTATCCTCATGATGCTCAGAATTTCAGCTTCTGAAACCCGCATGTTACCATTTTGAACTCTGACCCAAGGATGTGATTCTTTTCTACCGCTGCAATGCACTATGGGAGATGTAGTAAGAGGGGCGTAGCAACGCTGTCAGCGGTCCGCGCAAAAATATCACGCATTCAAATGAAAACTTAACCTGTGTACACAATGCGTTTCGATAAGGGGCTAATAACGGAAAGTAGTTTATATAGTCTGTTAGTCATATGTGTGTCAGAGTTTTTTTCAGCTGTCTTTTCACCGCATTTTAAAGCCATGCCATAACGACAACTGACATTAGTATTGAACCATTTAAACCAAATCATTTTCTTTTTATATTTGTGTTTTGCTATCTGCCTGTAACTATCTTATATTCAGGCCAGTTTAGGCTCAGTTTTACCCAAAGAGGGGAGGATTTTCATGATGTGGGCTAATCATATTTTATAAATGATGTTCTGGAAATTTACTCTGATTCTACCGGTAAAATGCAGACATCTGATCTGCCCTTCTATCATTACAGTTCAGCTACCATAAACACTTTTAATATAAAGCAAACAAACAATATGACAGCTTTGTGGCGTGGCATGCTTCTAATGGGCAATGTCTTTTTAGAGCTACTACTTAAAAGCACCAAGTGTACAACTGGTTGCTTTCAAGTGCTCCTTCCGCTGTGCAAATGTCTGCATGTTGCATGTAGAAGCAGATAAAACATGCTGTATAATAAATCTTTGTCTTCAGTGTAAAAGATCTTTTGCATTCTGCATAGTGTGATAAGCTTGATCTCTTCTGTCTGTTACATTCACCCACCACTTCCTTCCTTTTGCCTGCAGAACAGCCATAGATTTATCAAGATGCTAGAAACATTTTTCTGTGAATTTGGGCCATATCGACATGATATCATCCCACAGTTGCTACAGATTATTTTGGTTGGATATCCACAGTGTGACACTCCTGTTCCACCACACCCCATAAGGGTGCTTTATTGGATTGAGATTTGGTGACTGGAGGCCATTTCACTACAGTGAACTCACTGTGATTTTCAAGAAACCCCTTTCATATTATTTGAGCTTTGCGGCATAGTGTGTTATCCTGCTGGAAGTAGCCATCACGAAATGGGTACACTTTGGGTATAAAGGGACAGCAACAATGCTCAGGTAGGCTGTGGTCAGTTGGTGTCCCACACATCATTACTAAATTTTGCCAAATTCAGCTATCTACTATCTGAATGTTGCAACAAAATAATTTGGATTGTTCAGTTAGCATATGTGAAATAAAGTTTCAATTTCCTGGTCATAACTAACAGGAGTTGCACCTGCTGCGGTCTTCTGCTGCTGTAGCCCATCTGCTTTAGGGTTTAACTGGCTGTGCGTTCAGAGATGCACTTCTGCATCTTCATCTTCATCTTGAGTTGCTCATATGTGATTGGCTTATATTTAGATATTTGTGTTTATAAGCAGTTGAACAGATGTACCCAATGAAGTGAGTGTATATGTGTGTCTCTATTATAACAGACTCTGTCCCTCTGTTGAGATGTTCTCAAACCTTACAAATATGTAAAAACGGGACATTTGTAGAGACCAAAATCTGCCTCAGCATATATGTTAAAAGGCAAGAAATGAGCTGTAAGAGCCAACATAAACTGCTGGCTCATATTCAGGAAACATAACCCGTAAGTCTTAAAATACAACTCCCATTTATGTATCTGTTAGCTCACTCTTGTGGCTCTAGGTTTCTTGACTCAGTTCTCTTTTTTAATCACATGTTCGAAAGAAACATTACCCATCCACATAGCCAAACAATCCACAAACTATTCAAGCAAGTGAACAAGTCAGAAATATCCCAGAAACTGCCAGAAAGGTCAGTCAACTCAGGTGTATTTGGATATAAGTCTAACTTTTTGCTTTGGTGTGGGAGGACATTGATGGTGATTGGGCACGGGTACATGCTGCCAGTGAAAAGATCTGAGAAAGCTGGCGGTGAGATCTTAGGTCAAACTAAAGGAGAGTATTGGGTAAGCAGGGGGTCAGTAAGAGCAAGGCAGCTGAAAGAGACTCATTCATCAGGGAAAACCAGAAAAGGAAAGCAGTGTGTAGTCCAAACTCAACGTCAGCACTCAGTGGGTCTCACTGAGCTTGATTTCACCATCTTCCACAAGCTTGCTACCCCTCACACTCTTCTCTCTCTCTTTCTCTCTCTCTCTCTCACACACACACACACACACACACACACACACACACACACACACACACACACACACACACACACACACACACACATTTGGTTTGGACAACGCGCAGGTTATGAGGCTGACTCAGCTCCCATTCTCAGAGTGTTGATGGGACAGACCACCAAAGTTTTGTGGAAGAACAACAATTTTAATTTGTAATATTTAAAAGTGAGCAAAGAAAATGTAATATTTAATCTGCTCACGTTTACTCCAAACAAACATTCCAATATATTAAACTGGGTATTGATGAGTGTAAGAAAATGGATTTTAGCTAAAGTTACTGCTTGAGGGAGGACCAAAAGACATCCTTGAACACAAGGAAAAAGAAGTAGTACACTCCCCTCGGCTTTGATGGCACGTTTCTGTAAAATGACTGCAGTATTTGTACAGGCTACACTCGTAAATGGCAGCCTGTTTCACAGGAAATAAATTACGCTGGACACATTTAGCAGCTCACATCTGTGCTCACTCTCCATTTAATTACCCGCTATAGACGGCAAGGTCTGGGTGCCACAACCTGTCATCGCTGCCACACTGGCACAACAGTAAAACTGGTTAAGTGGAAACGCTTACACACATGTGATTAATAAATATATAAATAAATAAAAAATAGCATAACTGAGCTATACTTTTTCTTTTAACACCCTCTCCTTAGGGATTCTTCACCGAGTCCCTTATGATGTATATCCAAGGGACTTTGCAGGAGGGTCCTAATGAAATGCTATGCCTAGCCTTGCCAACCAGGTGCTGCCGGAGCTCCACATGAGCCAAATCAAACACACCTTTAGTGACGGCCAAGGCCATGTGTTTGAGCCCTTCCTCTGATTTCCACCTGCTAAGGGCTGATATGTGGATTTTAAAACCCCACCAGAGAGAGGAAATCTAGGAAATTTTTACTCTTTATTTGAGTTAGAAATTAAAGTTACCATTCTTAAACACTTGATTCTGGCACATATCTTGTGACATGGTAACTACTGCACTGTAAAAGGCAACCACACAAGTTCACAAAGAGAAACTGAGGCAATAATAATGCTGTTAGCATAATCTAAACGCTGTTCCTGTTTTTGGTAAATACAGTTCTTTTCTTCTGTGTAACTTGTAAACGGAGTTAAAACTTACGCAAATTAGCCATACTAACCTCCCTACTTTCTTATCTACAGTGCTCTTATTCAGTTACTTCTCTCTGCATTTGAATAGCTAATATAACTGTATGTAGGTCCTTGTTGTTGTCGAGGACTGTTTATGAAACTCACCCGAGAGAGAAAGCGTCTTTGGCCTTTAATTTGCTCCCAAATAAATGGCCTGTAGTTGAAAGATTGATAAAAGATGAAAAAGCTATTTTGAGTAAATTCTGAAACAAGGCTACTATTGTATAAAGTGAAGAGATGACAAGCTGAGCATGCTGAAGTACAGGTTTTGCCTCAGAGTTGGCACACAGGAGGAAAAAGAACACTTCCATCCAGTCTTACTCAGATTAGAAAATTGGGGTGAGAGGTGGGGGTAATGTGGGGGTTTACCGGCAGGGCTGCGTTGATTAGAAAGGGGGTAGTGTTCCTAGTGAAGCGGAGCAGCCGTATTCAGTAACAGCACCACTTTCTTTAGCCAAAGCCAACATCTGCTGCCGACCGGCACAGCAGTCTCTACTTCCCTTTAAACTCATTGTCGGATTTCTCAAGGCCTTAAAATCCTGCTTGGAACCGGTTTGGACAGGGATGTAAAGATGAGAAAATGCTGTGAAAGTATAATTTTGCGTTATTAAATCCAAATCTTTTAGGGTGGGTCTGCTATTGATTTACTCTTTACGTGACAGAGAGGCAAAAACCGCAGAAGCAAGACAGGAGCTGAAAACTACCTGTACCAGCAAAAGCTACCATTGCTATTTATAACTTTATGAATGATTTTCTCCAGATTAAGCTAAGAAATCCTTAAAGAAACTGGATTCTGTTTTATGGCTCCACTGTTAATTACGGGGTAGGAAAATGAAGTGTTGTTAAATTTATGATACTTCACAGCACTTTGCTCACATCCTCTGGAAGAAATTGGCACATTAGGAGGGTAATGAACAGCCAGTGAACACAATTAAATCTCAGTCTGAGAAATTCCCGTGTAGCAGATTTAAAGGTTATTACCACATAACAAGCTTAATTGGTTAATCAATAACTAAAATAGTGAAATAAGTGTCTGAGAATGTGAAATTTAACTCCCACAGCAACAACTCAGAATGAGTGGTTCCTTAAAGCAGAGTGACCTTCTTTAACATGCTTGAAATGACCGCTCCCTGGAAATAGACAGATGCGGTTTACGAGGATATTAAGAAATTCCATTTTTATTTACATTTTTTAAAAACATGAGCCTAACGTAAGTTAAAACAAACAAATAACTTTAAAAATAACCTCCAGAAACCGAGCATGTTTATTCAGGGTCCGTGATATTCTATTACTGGTGCATTGTAAGGGTACTCATTCCGTAAATACTGTCATCAAACCATTTTGTGGCTTAGCCTTGTGTTCCTAGTGAAATTATTTTGGCAATATGACAATCCACAAAAGAAAGAGCAAATGTGGGAGGCGAGCAAGAATATATCTGTGGTATTGGCTTATCATAGTCTTTTTAGACTTCAGAGTCTGCCGGGTCCCTGGGGACGTGGCTCTGTTAATATTTGTGGATGTGAGAGACGTGAGTGTTCGTATACGTGTTGTTTGCATTGTGGTCTTGGATGTGAGCAGAGTTGTTGTCAGCCTGGCGAGCTGCCGCAGTTACAGCTCTGAGCGGCAGAAAACAGATGAGTCACATCTCATAAGTGTGGCTGCCCAAAGACCAGGAAACTCTCTTTCCTCTAATTTTTTGCATACTTTTGAGGAAAAGCAGTAGTATCATAGTCATGATATGTAATGTATTCCCTCTAGGACAGCACATGACTAAACATGATCGTGTAAAACTTCAGGTCCCTTTTCCTCTCTCTTTCTCAGTTTGTTCACCCATAAAGTCTAAAGCTCCGCTCTAAAGATGCCTTTCCTGCTTCAAGACAAACATGCCCATCAACCTCAGCTTTATACTGTTTTGGGGGGCGGGGTCGTTCTTCCTTTTGCACCCCACGACCTCCATGCCCACAAACCTCAATATCAACACTTGCAAGGTGTGATGTTTTACGTCTCACTATGTTGACCAACTCCTCGCTTCAGTATATCAGTTTATTTTTGTCTGCTAGCCACGTTTGACGTTGGTGACCTTGAAGTATTCATTATATTCAAGTTTTAAAGCAAAAGAAATATTAACCACCAGCCTTATTTTTCAAATTTGATTCCCTGTAAAATCGTCCTGTTTCCCAGAATTGCATTGTTGCCATTTTTGCCAATGAAGGACCTCAAGAAGGAGTGCAATGTTCAGTGGAAACTGTGCAGTGTTTCACAAGGAGAGGGCACTGAAGGGAACAGCGTCAATCACTTTGTGCTTTTAGCTCTGCTATGAAATGAAGCCTGATCCTAGCTTCAAGAGCACCAGAGCTAAAAAACACTTGTGATTCACAGTGACGGGCAAATACCCAATGTATGTTAGATTAATTATTTTCTACTTTTTATAGTCTGATTTTTAGCTGTTCTCTACAGCTATTCCACTGTTCCCAGTCAAAGTGAACCTGTATCATGATGGCGGTCTACAGTGCAGATACTGTGGAGAAATACCTCCACTCAGGAGCTGTGGGTGAGGCTGTGCAGTCCTGCTGCTTTCTGTTGACCCGCTGGATGATTTGTAAAGTGCTTCTATGACGCCCGGCTGGAGATGTTATCAGAGTCAGAGAAGTCTGTTCTGTCTCTCTCCTAGGGTCTGCAGTGCGCAGAAACAGCAGGAAAAATAAGAGTGTTTGTGAGTGCAGTACAGAGTAGAGTGGAGAACTGTGTCTGCAGGGCCCCACAGCCACCCTGAGACTCAAATCTCCCCCACACACAGTGTTTTTTTCTGTAGACCCTCTGTCAACTGTGTTTTAACCAGGTCAGATGGGGAGAGATTGCTCTTGCTTTCTAAGGTTTTCTGAAGTTTATAGGGTGGCATATTGAAATGATGATCATGACGGAGTGCAAATGAAGAGGAGAGTCTATGATGCAATTATTTTGAGTACTTAGTATCTATTTAAAGCTATTTTTTACAGTCAAAGACCAACAAAGCTACATTAATATCTAGAATAATGCAGCACAATGTCCAAATTCAGCAGAAGTATCACTAATGTGAGATGTAAACTCTCCATTAACACCTGGATGTAGTAGAAATTCTGTATTTTCTTTGGCAGTGGGGTCAGTAGGGGCTGATATTATTTCAGTGAGGCAGCAAGGCAACTGGGCGGGGTTAACAGGAACACTTGGAAAAGTGGAATGCTTTCAAAGGTGGCAGAAAGTGTTTGGAGATTCAGTGAGGCTGGAAGTTCACCTTTTCTTAGTTTTAGGTTGCTTAACTGCCATTCAAGTGTACAAGGGGTTACTTGCAACATCTTATGAGGGGATTTTTTTTAACCCTGAGTCTCACTGCACAGTTATTTAGCGACAGCTTACTAAATACAAGCAAGCTTAAGTAATTTAAAGCGTCACAGGAACCATGGCAACGACAGCTCTCACCGGTTTCTCCATGATGAGCCTGCTAAGCCTCGGGTACCTGACCTGGGATCTGATGAGCCCTAACCAGGTGGAAAACGATCCAGAAAAACCTTTTATTGGCAGATTTCCTGTCCCTCAACCCCCTCATATTGTTTTCATTATGACAGATGACCAGGGGTTCAATGACATTGGCTATCATAGTTCAGACATCAGGACACCGGTGCTGGATAAACTGGCTGCGGACGGTGTGAAGCTGGAGAATTATTACATCCAGCCCATCTGCACCCCATCCAGAAGTCAATTCATCACTGGCAGGTAAAGTGTCCTGTGACTGGACTGCTCCTTATTTAAAATGAATGCTTTGTATTCCTAGAATTAGACCATACTGATGTTTAACATAGATGTAACTGCTGCCTGATGAATTAAACTACTGGATTTTAAAGCAGCTTCCTGTTTTGTGAGCTAAAGTATTTGAATGCATGGGGACAGTGGAACCAAGAGCACACTTCTAGAGATAATTGCAAATCTAGAAAGTGCTGTTATGTTTCAAAGCTATAGCATCAATCAGGTCCAAACATGTGATTTCTGACTATATATTTCCAATTAAAGAAAAATTAAAAGTATGTAAAGGCTGCTATTACACAGTCTTCTGTCTGTGTTTTGACTGGCATACAAATATAAACAGACACAAATCTGGAGTGTATCTTCATGCCAATCACCATAACCTGTTTGAGAAAAACAGGGCAGTCTCCTTCTCCCTGTTCTATTTTTCTAAACCTCTTTACCTCCACTCTTATTCACATTTCTGTTTAACCTGTTGGATGTGATTGGATGATATGGATTAAGGCTGTCTTGATATCAGATTTCCCTCCTTTATTATTGCGCCCAAAAGATATGCAACCTCTAAGATGAATCTTATCCCTAAATGCAAACAATAAATTTTTCCTTCTAAATTCGGCAGGTACCAAATCCACACTGGTCTTCAGCACTCCATCATCCGACCTCGCCAGCCTAACTGCCTGCCCTTTGACCAGGTCACGCTCCCTCAGAGGCTACAGGAACTCGGCTACTCCACCCACATGGTAGGGAAGTGGCACTTGGGGTTCTATAAGAAGGAGTGCTTACCCACTCGCCGTGGCTTTGACACATATTTTGGATCCTTAACGGGGAGTGTTAACTACTACACCTATGATGGCTGTGATGGCTCTGGGCTGTGTGGCTTCGATCTCCATGAGGGGGAGTCAGTCGCCTGGGGTCAGAGTGGAAAATACTCCACCCATCTGTACACGAAGAGAGTACGCAAGATCCTGGCAACCCATAATCCTCAATCCCAACCGCTTTTCATCTTCCTCTCCTTCCAAGCTGTTCACACACCCTTACAATATCCAGATGAGTACATCTACCCCTACCTTGGGCTGGAAAATGTGGCACGCAGGAAGTATGCTGCTATGGTGTCAGCTGTAGATGAAGCGGTTCGTAATATAACATACGCTCTCCGTAAGTATGGATACTATCAGAACAGTGTAATCATTTTCTCTACAGACAATGGCGGTCAGCCCTTGTCTGGTGGAAGTAACTGGCCTCTTAGAGGACGTAAAGGAACCTACTGGGAAGGTGGCATCCGGGGTCTGGGATTCGTCCACAGCCCTCTCTTAAGGAAAAAGAGGAGGGTGAGCAAAGCACTGGTGCACATTACTGATTGGTATCCCACATTAGTGGGATTAGCAGGTGGTGATGAGTCCCTCACTGAGGGGGTTGATGGGTATAATGTGTGGGAAGCCATCAGTGAAGGAAAAGAATCACCTAGGCTGGAGATCCTTCACAACATCGACCCTCTGTATAACCATGCACGCACTGGCTCCCTGCAGAAAGGATATGGGATTTGGAATACAGCCATTCAGGCCTCCATACGAGCTGGAGATTGGAAACTTCTGACAGGAGACCCTGGTTATGGAGACTGGATTCCACCACAAATACTTCCAGGTTTCCCCAGTAGCTGGTGGAAGCAGGAGCGGCACACACGTCCTCGAAAAACAGTGTGGCTTTTTAACATCTCCGGGGACCCCTATGAACGTTATGACCTTTCTGAGCAGAGACCGGATGTTGTGAAGCAGCTGCTTGCCAGACTGGTGTACTACAATCGCACTGCGGTGCCTGTAAGGTACCCATCAGAGGATCCTCGGGCTGACCCCTATCTGAATGGAGGTGCCTGGGTCCCTTGGGTAGGAGATGAGGAGGAGGACAACTGGGGCAGTTTTTTCCAGAAAAAAAGCATGGATTGGAAGAAGAAGCTCAAGCTGTCCAAAAGCAGGTCATTTTTTGGGAAACTAAAAACTCGGATCGTGTCCAACATAGTATAGGAGAACACAACCAAAACAAAATCACTGGTTTATCAAGAGGTGCTATTTTAGTTGAGAGAACATCTGAAGATGTGTTCTCACTCATGGGCCTGGTTTCTGCAAGATTAAGCTGTAGCTGCAGGTGCATGTTCGATTTCTGTAAGAATAACCGATTGGGTCCAGTGATGTTTTCATTATTATTTTTTTTGTATCTCAATTATAAGTGTTTGTCTTGCAAAAAGTGAACATCATAAGCTTCAAAAACACGAGTGAATTCCATTTTACAGGTGCAACTGTGCAAGCTAGTGTGTTTACTGTTGTACAGGTAAGGGTTGTTTTACAAACTCAAAATCTGTGTACTTGACAAGAATGACAAGGTGGAATCATCAGAAGCTTTCTAGCTTTGATCAGTGTAAATGATGACTACCTCTGTGGCAATGTGACATTAATTGTAAACATTATTTCCTTCATTAAATTAGTCTCTGGATTATTGTATTTGCATATTTTTACCTGAAGAATATTCTTTGTTTCTGTACACATCAGATTCTTTTTGTTCTGTTCTGCACTTTTAATAGCAGCTACCTGTTCCACTGAATACTAGAAGAGGGCTTCCTTCTTCATTTGTCACAGCTGTTCACGATGAGCTTGAACGATTACAAGTACTTTAGCAAAAATCAGTACAATGCAACATAGCAATATGTTTTGAAAAACAGGCTTGTTTGCCTCATTGTGAGAATAAAAACTGATGAGATGCCCAGCCGGGCACATATATGCTGGTGGACATGCATGTACAGAGATAGCTGTTTCTTCTATTTTTAGAGCAGGGTAAGAGGAAGCATGCAAAACAAAAGTCAAAGTAGCTTCAGTGTGTTTAAAAGCCCCGTACTATTCGCACAAGTTCACTGCACCCCTATAAGAGTGGTAGCTTCCATCTCCGCTGTAATACAGGAAGTACCCATGTAGGTTCTTTTTTTGTTTTCACACAGATGGGTTTTCTCAGTTCCAGTTGAGTGGTTATATGCGTGTTACTGTCTTAGCCTGTCCTGTTGTGTGCGTCCATTAAAATGTAAGTAAGCAATGTACATTCTTCTTTTCTTATGATGGTTTTTATTCTTTCTATTCTGTTCTCCATCACTCATCTTGCTTACTAAGCTTAATTAAGAGTAAGTGAAGAATTGTAAAGCTTGCTTCCACCTGTGCAGAGCTGCAGTGTTTAATGCTACTATGTTCATAGGGACTATTTGACATTTAATTTTTAAAATTTGTTGTGCTATTACAAACTTATTCTTATTCACATATAAATTTGCATCATTTGAATTTGTTTTCTTTACCCAAATACTTGTGAGTCACATAGCATGAATTTTCATATTGAATTCAGCCTCCTTTGTTGGATAAGAGGATTCTGTGTTTTAATATTACCGGTATCTGGAGAACATTGCCTCACAGTTTCATATTGTGGCAAAGATTTGCATCCTTTTCGCGTGGTGCTTTTAACCAGGTTGTCTGCATTTTATTTGTTCTACATCTTTCATTTCTCTTCCTTTTTGGAAAGCAAACTTATGCAAACCTACAAACAGAAAAAGACATCTCTCCTGCACACCCTATAAAGACTGTTAAACAATAAAGTTCTCCTCACAGAAGCTTCTGGACTATTGGTGACTTAATTTGTCACTTTAGTTTTGGTTTGCTCTTTCTCACACTATCTGTGGTAACCAACATACCATGTGTGGCTGACTGTTCTGAAAGTGTGACTGCAGTTCCCGGTGTTGTTTAGATTCAGGTTTTCACATGCAATTACAACAGAGAGGAGAACATATTTGTTCATATGTGGTAAATATTTCTTAAGATCAGTTCAGTATAGCAGCCTGTCTCAGTTCTCTTTGTGTTGGCAAGCAAAGTGAATCACTTTATTTCCTGCCCCTGTGAAAATACCCTGTCTATATCATCTCCCGTTTACTGTTTCCTGTCAGTTAGGGCTGAGGTTCACAGCAGATTTACACGCGGATTTGTTCAAAATTTTCTAGATTCATTTTAAAACATTATAACCACAGAGTGGGTGAATGAAAAGCATGGAGCAGCTTTTTATTCTTGTGCTAATGGCAGCGGGAACTCATGGTAAGATCATCCTCACAAAGAAATCAAACATTTACATTTGTAGTGTGAATTATTTCTACTCATGTTCTTTTGAATCAATCTTTTTCAGCTCTGGTTACAGTTGATGAGACTACATGTGACCTCAGGACGAGCACATGTCCATGCTCTCCTCTTCTTGAAGGAACTGTGTATATCCAAGTGATGAATGATGCTAGTGGCTGTCAACTGAAGTGTTGGAAGGAGACAAAAACTGTGTTCAATATGAAGAAAGGAAAAACAACGACAGACAAGGAATTTAACAACAGACTAACGTTTCTAATCAACAATGGGACACTCAAGATCACAAACCTGAGGAAGGATGATTCAGGTCAATACAGCATTGAGGTCTTTAATTCAGATGGAGTCCAAGAGAAAAATATAAATTTCACCTTGTATGTTAAAGACAATGGAAACTTTGAAGGCAAGGGACTCTGGAACTTCGAAGGTAACTTACTCATGATTTTATATTTTTAATATTATTATACAGTTAATCAGAAATGTAAGCATGTGGGAGTAGAACTGCAAAACACAGTACACATCACTTGTGCATTATATAATTATAGATGATGAAACAGAGAAAATGCAGAGACATGAAAATGTATCATGTTGTTTAATGTTTTCAATTTCTTGAGGAGAATGAACAGAATATTTGTTGATACAACATCTTTGTATCTGTTGGTATTGTCAGTTATTTTACCCACACAAGGGCAACTGTTTATACCACGATTTATTTATCTTTTTATTTCTCAGTAACTACCACCTGAACTTAAAAGGCACACTAAAACTTTCCACTTGGTCACTGATTATTATTAGCTGCACCATATGAGCACAATAAGCTGTGAAATGTATGTGTTGTAGTAGGTGTGGTTCTATAACAGGAAACAGGTGGTTTAACAGAAGTTGTCAGTGTGGTTTTTCTTCAGTGTCTAACACTATACCTCTGGTGTGGTTTGGTGGGGCAGCAAATAATCACAGTCAGAGCAATAAACTTTATCTACATAACACTTTTCTTAACTAAGTGTTTCACAGAACAAATGAAAAGGAATAAAAGATAAGAACAAGTGTGAATCAGGAACTGTCAAGAAGTAAAGATCTTGGAAGAAACATAACCTGGGGTTCTTGATACATCGAGGTCAATTAATGAAGTATTTAACCACAGTCCCAACTGTGTAATGGTAGCTGAGATAAATGTCCAAGATTCATTATGTTATTATATTTGTAATATGATATCTCAGCCTCATAACAAACTGACTTGTTACATGTTGGGATCTTCTATATTGCAAACACAGTGACATTTACGTTGAATTTCCATTGTAGTCAAAGCCAAATGAAAAAATAGCGATAATACTTTACTAATTTAAAGTTGCAAGAAACTTAAAAAGATATGTTGTTAAAAATAATAATAATAATAAAATGTCACCAAAATGTACGCTTAAATCAATTTCTAATTGCTATCACTTTGATCTTGCATCAGCAGACAAGTGTCTTTACCTGTTCATAGCCTGTGGTGTACTGGCATTTCTCCTGATAGCAGTGTCATGCTGTTTTGCGTGTAGGGAAATGAAGCATCGTAAGAAGCAAGGTAACATGCTGTCTCATGATCAACAAAACTCAATAAGCAACTGCATCATTCACTGAATAACATAATTGGATGGGGAATTTAAAAAGTGTTTGTTCTGCTGTATCTTTTCTATATTTTTACAGGTTCACGTTGTCCTGAGACTATGTACTTTAAGCAACAAGTTGACTAAGCTGACCTCTCCAATAATCAACACTGGACACTGAACTAAAGATTCCTGAAAATAGAAAAAAAAATCAAACGACAAAAAAAGAAATCAGGAGGTGACTGTGATATTTTCATTTTGTATCTGTATATACTGAAAAAGACTTGTTGGGGTTTTGTCTGTATGGGTTTTTGTAGAGTCTTTACTGTACAATATATTGCACATTGAAGCAACTGTAAATGTGATTTGGTGCAATATAAATACAACAGAATGGAAATTGATTCAAAAACAGTGAACTGTAAAAAATGTATGTAGATGATTAAAAGGTTTGTTTCTAAAGCTTGTCTGAAGCCTGATTATGTAACACTAAAGTAAAAAAAAAAAATCAAAATTTAAATGTAATTTTTCTTTATGTATACGATTAGTTAGAAATATAATAAAAGGTATATTAAACCTTTTGATTTTTTAAAGTTTTTTTTAAATTTGTCATTTAACTCATATGTTTCTTTTACTGAATACAAATGTGATAAAAATAAAACGTTTTTAGAAATTGTAAAACTTTGGTATAAAATTGTTATAACTGACAGGGCTGTATGTGACTGTAGGCAAATGGGGCAGGATAAAATCAAAAGGAATAACAGATCAAAATGAGATTTTGTGGAAGATGCTGCAGGCATGCCTGTGGTTTGTATGTTGACATGTTTCACTTCCTCCAAACTGCAGTAACTGTTTACAATGAAAATCACTCCTTGTATGGCAAAACCTAACATGCAATCTCAGAACATGGAACTGCAGAAAATATTTCAAAAATCTGAAGTGCTGAGATTCCAGTTTTTTGATTGCTGCAACACTTCATGTCAGCACAGTGGCTTTTAAATAAAGTAAATAAAAGAATGAAGAGAAAAATTTTCAAATTTCAACTAATATTTTCAAAATTACATGTGGTGATGTCTTTTTGACTTCATCTATTCACCTATCTACATTCACCTATCTATTGCTAACAGGAAAGTAGACAGGAAAAAACAGAAGCTGCAGATGGGTTGAAGGTGATGAGTGGTTTAAGGTGTGTCCTTCGCACTTCTTTGAAACATGCAACAGATACTGTATCAAGTATAATCACTGCATATGTTTTGAGGTCATGCTTTGTTTTGTGTTATTTGGCTTAGAGAATGACTATGCTATGCTATCAAAAACAAAATTTCATATAAATACAGCTGTCATGCAACTGTGTGAAGCAGCCAGAGTTGAGGACCCAAATGTAGACTCACAGGCAAAACTAAACTTAAATGTAGCTTTTTTTTTTGCTGAATTACCAAATATGGTAACCAAGGAACTCATTAGGAAACTAAACTGAGATATATTAAGCAGACGGCACGCACACAGACGTGGAGGATAAGAGAAATCATGACATGGAACAGAAGGAAATGCAGACAATTTATACAAAGGGAATAAGTGCAGAGAGGAAACACCTGGGAAACAGGGCTGGACGTGATCTAACTGGCGAGACAGCAAACAACTGAACGTGATGGACACAGGACACGTGACTATCAAAATAAAACAGGAAGACACGAGAAACCCACACTGAGACGCAGACTGACTAAAACAGGGAGCAGAGGGAGGAGACAGAGACAAGACTAAGGAAACAGATAAATACAAAGAGCACGACTAACTCTCAGAGGACACACAGGAACGAGTCAAAGGCACAAAAGGAACCTAACAAAAAAGAAACTAGAAATACAAATAAACTCAGTAAAGGAACTAAACTGTACAAAATGAACTTAAATCGTCTTCCTCATGCAAGGAAAGACTCATGAAATTAGAATAAACTCAAATCGCTGGGCCAACGACTCAGGATCATGACAACAAACTCACTATTATTTTTACTTGCAGCTGAATTTGAATTAATTATGATGTCAAATGAAAGCTTTCTGTGGTTCAAGTGGAATCGGTCCCGGTGGATAATAAATGTCAGCGAACATTTCCAATACAGTGCACAACTAACAATAAAAATTCAGTAATACCTTATTACGTAATATGATTATGACTGATTCGGTATACATATGGGTAGGTGCGAGGCTTCCCTCTATTGGTTTTTAAAGGCTTTGCATTCAAAATTGTACTTGTATAACCCTCCACCTCCCAAAAAGTAGAACAACAAAACCAACAACCGAGCAGGAAAAGGTCAGCTTTTTTTAAACTTAACCACAACACATTTTCCACCAGCTGCTGTTTAAATTGTGTCACAGCAAAGAGCCGGTACTTTTCAGCTCTGCTAGTACGAGTTGATACATTTGATACAGTGGACCTTAAAATAATGATTTATATCTTGATCAATGCTTTGGCATCTGAGCAGTGCTCTAAATCGGTTTCATATCTGACAAACTGGTCCTCTTCTATAAGGCCCTGAGGCTGAAACTTGGCTTTCACATAATGATGTCACCCTTAGTGAGACTAAAGCTGAAATCCTGGTTTTTAATGCCATTAACCATCAGCTTAGACCCCCCAAAAGAACCTCGGTATAATATTTAATTTCTCTCAAAAACTCGACTTGGAGATTCAATCTTTCATCAAAGCTCACTTCTTTAGAACATTATCAACACTTTTATCACATTGTGGATTACAGTTCTAATTTATTGTTGTGTAACTCCATTTTCCTAATTAGATTTCAAATAAACAATAAGTAAGACTAGAGACCTCGACTATGATAAGAAAATATAAAGAAAACTGAGAATACAAACTAAGAATTCTAAATCCTGGGTCCAATACTGTCCAATGTCCAGTTCTTGTAAATTCAAAGAGGAAGTAAAGAGACAACTGCTTTTTTCACTTTCAGAGAAAGAAGTGTGATGCACATAATAATGCTGCTCTTGGTCAAAGTTTTCACACATCCTCCTCTGAAGTTGATCACTAACAGGATGCTGTTGGAAGCTGTTGCTGACTGTGTTAACACACTAAATGATGACAAAGATCAATTTTCTTAAGCTGCTACTACTGCTTAGGCTACAACAGCAATGACCACTCAGCTTTATCACAATCAGATACGTGACTATTGGATTTGATATTGCATAAAGAAGACGTGATTGCTGGTTTACTTAGCAATTGTTGATAATTTTGCTAGTTGTACTGTCATCATCTTGTTAAAAAACAAGAGTTAAAAATTCCTCAGTTTTATTCACAAATCTTTTTTGTACAGTTTTTGGCAAACTTACATATTAGATAAAAATTTATTATTTATTCCTTTATTTGTTTTATTCCTTTGAGCTAGACGTCGTTTTATAATTAATTTACTACATTGTTATATTTAGCTTTTTAAAATTTATTTATTTTTTACACCTACACTTTAACAGTGTGTTTGTAATGTGTTTGTAATGTGTATGTCTGCTTCCACTAAGGAAGCAGACAATCTGGCAGATTTGCTCAAGCTCAAGTGGGTCCTTAAATGCAGGCTGTAAATGAGGCTGATGAGAAACAGGTGGTCAGGCTGAGGCGTGGAGAGGAGCCTCTGCTCAGCTTCTCCTGGACTCAGGGAGTGTTAGAGACTCCAAACAACAACAACCCTGTGCAGAAATATGACCTCAGGCTGGGTTGAAGATTTAAGGTGGTTATACAACTTAAATGTGTGCACTGATGTTAGAATGTTGCAATCTCCATTTTGTTTTTTATGCTGGCTTTATTTCCAGTTTTTCCAGCAAATTGTAAAGAATTTAGAAGTAGGGTTTTCACACACTTCTGTAGGTCAAAAAAAATGTGATGAATATAAATATTTTATTCATGCCAATATTTTAGAAGCATCTTATTGGAAACTCTAAAAATACAAAAAACAAAACCATTTGAACAAAACTAAGGGAAGTAGGTGAAGGCCACTTCACTTTTTTAACTATCAAGTTAAAACTGGTCCTTATTTCTACACTAGTCTTGTGTTTGCTGCTGCCATGAATACAAACAGTAATGATTTAAAGCCTTTAACTAAATTAAGATAAGATAAGATAAGATAACCTTTATTATTTGTTTTGTTACAGCAGAAAGTGGACAGTGCAAAGTTAGATAGCAAAAATTTGAAAAACACTGGAATAGGATAAGAATAAGAAAAAGATACTGTACACAAATGTACACAATAGAATAGAATAAAATATAATACTATACTGTATACAATAGAATAAAATAGAATACAAATACTGTATACAACTGAGTAAAAAAAACAACGTTGTCAGAAAAAGAGTACTGCACTTAGTGTTGTTGCACATGTGTGGATGTGTGTGTTTGGTCAGTTGCGAAGTATTGTGAGAGTCTGACAGCAGTGGGGAGGAAAGACCTTCGAAATCTCTCCATCCCACACCATGGGTGCCGCAGCCTGCCACTGAAGGAGCTGCTCAGTGCTGTCAGACTCCTGTATGGGGTTGCAGATGTTGTTCAACAGTGATGACAGCTTAGCCACCATTCTCCTGTCACTCACCTCCTCCTCTGGATCCAGAGGGCATCCAAGAACAGAGCTGGCCCCCCCGGATCAGCATGTTCAGTCTCTTCCTGTCCTCAGCAGAGATGCTGCCACCCCAGCAGACCACACCGTAAAAGATGGCTGAGGCCACCACAGAGTCATAGAAGGTCTGCAGGAGTGGGCCCTCCACTCCAAAAGACCTGAGTCTCCGCAGCAGGTACAACCTGCTCTGCTCTTTCCTGTAGAGGGCGTCTGAATTATGAGTCCAGTCCAGTTTATTGTTCAGGTAAACACCAAGGTAGCTGTCCACAGCCTCAATATCCTATAACTTGAATGTGTGTGTGCGGAAGTCTACCACCAGCTCCTTGGTTTTAAAAGCAAGAGCTTGAATTTATATATTTCCTTTTTTTTTTTTTTTTTTTTTTAAATCAAAAACCTTTCAGGTAATTCTCCTTGTATGCGTTGTCACATGCTCTGGTGTTTTGATCACGCACTGTTTTGTTAATGAAAGCTGAGACGTGAACAAAATTATCATCAGAGGTGTAACGTTTCCCTCTACTGGTTTACGGAGGTATTACTGTTGCTTGTACATAAATGAAATTGTGTCTAAAAAAGACATGCACATATTTGAATACAATAATGCTTGCAGGAGCAAATACAACAACAAACCAAAGTATCTTTGTGAACTCAGAATTTGTCCATTAAAACTACTTAAATAGAAGCAGGCTGATTTGTGAAGGCTGACATGTTGCCCTGCCACCTTGAATCCAGTGGCTGAGATGGATATTGCCTAATCACCTTTATGCATGTGGCTATGTAGCGTGCCAAAGGAAGAGAACTCAAGGCAAATTTTAATTAGTGTCTGCACCTTCAAACATAACATATGAAGGATCATACCTTTATGTTTTATCATCTGAGAATGGGTCCCTTTCACTAATGAAGTGAAAACATGAAGACAAGCCATCCAGACTTATTGTCAGCATTAGATGTGCCATCCTCCAATCTCAGGACAGTTGACATCAAGTCGGCTAAACAATAACCTCTGGTTATAAGCCAACATTTTGCCACCTGATTTCTCACATTGTATGAAAGTCTATTTGCTAAGTGTCAATGTTAGATCGACTTCAAGGAAAGTTTCCCTAACACTGGCTAACAGCACTTAACAGAGGCTAACAACAACTAACTGTGGCAAAAATAGCAGCAGTGTTGGGTGAAATAACTGAACCAGAGGAAATCAAATGAGAAGAGGCTCATATGAGAAATTTAGCTTAGCTTCAGAAAAGTGTGACAAGTGTGAAACAGCAGCATACTTCATCACCCTGTATGTCCACTTCTGCAATTAAGAAGATATGAATCTACTTCCTTTCCCACTTTGAAGCTGTGAATGACAAAGCATCAAATCATCAGTTTCACAAACAAAACCTCCTGAACATTTTTTTAAACTGATGCATGGCTTAAAACTGTGATGAGTCTCAAAATAATGGCAGTACATTTCAGTCTTTGAAATGTTAGATACAAATAAGTCAGAACAAGAGAGCTGACACATAGTTAACATGTGATGCACCCAGATCCCAAACTAATGACAGAATATTATCATTATTATTATTATTCTCTTTATGGAAAACATTACAAGCAATTGTCAAGGAGGTAATACAACACTGGTTTGTACTGTACTGTTTATAGATATACAAAAATATTTTCTTGCTAAAGGTTTCTTGATATTTTCATCATATTTCAGCTAAATTTGTTAGCTAACTTGCTAGCTTTAACATAACAATGAAAAACAAAATTGATCTGTGCAAAGGTAAAATAATCCATCCAAGTCTGTGAAGTCTAGTCTAGTCTACTCCAGTCTTTGTGCTTTCCTGTCTGGAATGGAAAATATGTTATGATGTTATCTTGTTTCTCTGCAGAGGAAGAAGACCAGGAAGTAATGTATGCTGACGTTACGTTCATGAACCCGGTGGATGAAGGAGGAGAAGAAGTGTTGTATAACCAAGTCAAGTTTTCACAGTTATCTCATCACACCAAACTGACATGACAATGACCGAATCATAACTATTTGAAATGTGAGTGAAGTTGCCCCCCCCACCTTCTTCAAATCCAACAAAAGTGGTATCAAACGTTTGTGCTGGTTTGTGCTGCAAAAATTTTCGTTTGTGCTACTATCATTTTAAAGATATTAGTAAAAATTTCTAGAGGTATTAATTACAAGTGACTGCCTCATGAAGCTCATCGAGTGAATGCCAAGAGTATGCAAAGCAGTAATTGTTTACTACATAATTCCATATGTGTTCATTGATAGTTTTAATGCCTTCGGTGAGAATCTACATTGTAAATAGTCACGAAAATAAAGAAAAAAACATTAAATGAGAAGGTGTGTCCAAACTCTAGTACTCTATCATGTCAGAAATAATGTTAGGATATTCTAGCTTTGAGCATGGCCAAATGTTGAACATACTGTCAGCCCTTTTCTACTGAATGTTAACTAAAAGCCAGTTTAACACACACAGTCAAATTCTGTTAATCCAGCATCATGTTTCTTTATGTCATAAATGGCCAGTGTTGGGTGACGTCTAACCCTAAAAAAGCAAAGAAGAGGAAGATGGCGTGAGAAATTAAAGTTAGCCTCAGAACAGGAACATTACAAACAAAAAGGATGACGTACTGACAAGTATGAAAAAACTGTACAGCCTGAATAGTTGCTGTGAGGCCTTAGTGAGCAAAGACTTGTGACTACATAAATAAAATGAAATTAAAAGATATTTTAATTATTTACAATACTACAGAATGCAAAGTCTAAAAAGGCAACAAACGTATAACTAATTAACATTAAAGTCTGAAGCAGAGTTATTATTGTTTACCACAAACGCATAGTATCATGTAGCACACTTTTGCTACATAATATCTGTATAAATGTATCTGTATATAATAGTGTGTTACCAAGCTTTATAAAAGAAACTTATTTTTAAGTAGTAATAATTATATATTTGCATATATATTCTTTTTTTTTTTTAAATTGAGAATTTCCCAGAAACAAAGAAAATACATTTTTTAAATAAGGAACGTAATATAAAACAACCTATAGGAACAAAAATAAACAACTAATCAAAAATAAACAAGCGGGTATACCATGTAGTTAATATATATGTATACACGCATATACACACATACACATATATACACATAGCAGTTCAAAAATATGGCGTACAGAATTGCAAAGATTCAAACAAAATCGGGTCTCCTTGACAAAATGTAATGTTTCCATTTATCCCAAATCTCAGTTGGTACTAATTATATATTTTCATATATATTCATCTGTAAATACATTTTTTAAAACATGAAATTATGAAGTGTGTATAAACAGTTAGTGTTCAAGATGCTGACTGACCTGTTTCATTTAGCAAAAGTTTAGGATTAATTATTATTATTTGTACTTTGTGTTTAAAGATAAAAAACATAAGCCACAATTTATCCCATGCTTATTTTGTTATTGAAACATATTTCTGTAATGGATCTTTTCTTTTTAAAAGAGGAACCATTCCCAGTCCTTACACATTATTTCTATTTTCTTGAAAGCAAAAAAGAGGAAGAACAACTGATGTCACTTGTTTTCCACCTCTCAGTATATGAGAAAATAAACAGAACTTCAGTAAACCTGACACCACGTTTTCACACGTTCTCTTTAGAGGCTGATCGCTAACAGGACAGGACAGAACAAACGGACTGCAGTCTGTTCAAAATAAAACACACACATTTGGTTTTGAGGGAAAAAGTTTGACAGCTGCTGATTGGATCAATAGTGAGGAGATATGGAAGCTGTAGCTGGACTGTTGTTGATGATGTGTGGAGTGTCTCATGGTGAGCAGTTCAACTTTTCAGATGTAGTCCTGCATTAATAAAAGACAGTCACTGTGACTGGGAAAGACTGTTATCTGAACCCTAGCTGTGTTTCAGTTGAAGACCTGTGTAACGTTATCTACAAGTCAATAAATGTGTCTTTACATGGTCTGACCCGAGACAGACGGACTCAGATTTATCTAACAAAATGTTAACGCGGTCCTTCTGGTAGGGGCTAAACACTTAAACTGATGACGATTTTACTTTTATTGACTTTTTTATTTACAGGTGTGGAAACTTACTGTGATGGCAGACAGGCTGGAGCTCAGTGTTATGGAGCTTTGGGAGGAACTGTGAACATCCAGCTGATGGACAGCACCTCAGAAATACCTCGATACCAATTGTCAAAGAATTCATTAAAAATACTAGATGTGAAAAAGAATAATGTTATTACTAATATCAAAGAACAGAGACGTCTAATTTTTCCAGGCAATGGAAGATTTAGGCTTAGTGACCTGAGCAGGAATGACAGCGGTAGTTACACCCTTCAAACCTTTAATTCAGATGGAGAAACATCAGGCGAGCGGACTTTACAGTTGTTTATTCAAGGTAATTTCTTCGCTGATGGGAAATGATGACATTTATAGATACATTTCACGTTGTTTTGGTAATCTATACAATATATGTGCAATGACCATTCATCCTTTCATTTATTATTCATACCGTTTTTCAACAAATATATTTTGTTGATATATTTTTCTTCCACTCTGAAGTTTACCATGTTGTGTTTTGTTGTGTTTAGTGCTAACAATTTCATTGTACTATTGTACTAAGTATGACTGTGCAATGACAATAAAGAGCTGTTTCCCTCTCCCTCGTTTTCTCTCTTCTTCACTGGAAACGATAACAAAACTCATCTGTGTGTGTTTCTCTCAGCTCCTGTGTCCTCTGTCCTGCTGGTCTCTGAGTGTCTGTCCCAGGGAGAGATGAGGGTGTCCTGCTCCTCTGAGGGAGGGGACAGTCCTCAGTACAGCTGGACTCTGGATGGATGCACACTGACAGATGCTGAGCTCCTTTCTGTAAACAATGAAACTAACATCATCACTCTGAAACAGCACGTCTCAGGACATCTGGTCTGCTCAGTCAGGAACAACGTCAGTAATGTCTCCAAAGAGGAGAAGATATCTACCTGTGGTGAGTGAGAACATGTATAATAAACGCTGGTAATGATCACTTTCTTTGTTCATACGCTTCATTTTCATGGATTCCACCTGAATCAGTGGAACACTATTATAACATCTTTTAATCAAACCCTCAGCAGTGATGACTGATCATACATTAAAAAAATGTAAAGACCAACTTTAATGGTCTTCCTTCTTTCATTGTCTTTCTTCATAAAAACGTGTGTTTGTTGAATTGTTTGTTTTGGTGTTTTTATTTTAGGAGCAGGTCTTTTGCCACTGCTTTTTTTGCCAGTGATTGGTGGTGTCATCTCAGCGGTGGTCATTTTCTTATTTGTTGGTGTAGTGGTCATCTGTGCTCAAAGAAGAAAACAAAACAATAAGTCCACAAAACACAAAGGTAAAATACTTTGCTTTACCAAATAACTCAATAACTAAAAACATGGGGAAACAGCTCTGTCCAAAGATGATGATGTTCAGAAACAGACAAGCTATTTCACACTGTCTCCGGTCTTTGTCCTTTATTGTAATGTTCACAACATTCATGACAGTAAATGCTATTTTTTTAGTCCTATAAGGAAAACAGGTTTACAAAAAGTCAAACTATTAACTAAGTTTCATGTTAATGACTCACTGATGTGAATTTTATCTTACTTTTCCTCAGTAGAACAAAATGACTATGAAGAAATGATGTCATTGTCATGTAGCAGCAGAGGAAGCAAGTGGAGAAAAGAGGGCCAGTGAAGTAACCAAGTGAAGCTTTTGCCTTTTTCCTATCAGAGAAACACACATCATCAAATCTCATAAATAATGTCTTCTTTTGTTGTTGTTGCTTTCTCTGAGCTTTTTTATTACAACAGGGGAAAGATTCCCCCAGTCTTAGATTGTCTCTAGGTTTAATTAAAAGCACTGTGTTACACAAATACTGTGAATGTTTTCTGTACTTGTTTTCTCTTGAAGCTGTGATACAATAAAGGTTTTTGAGTCATTGTATTTCATGTTATTTGTTTTTTTTTATTGCACAAAAGTTTTACAGTGTAAAAAAGCAACGTCACCTCATTTATCTAAAAAAATTCAGATCATATAGATCTTTGTATAGCACTAAATCATAAAAAATCAAAAAACATGCAATAATATTATAGATGTGAGCAATGTCAAATGTTGAATATCATGTCAACTTATTTGTATTTACAGTAAGATAGAAGCTAGTTTAATCAGTCAAAGTCTATGTTGTCTTTAAATCGCACATGCACAGTGTTGGATGAATGTTTTCATCTTACTAGAGCAAAAAAAGGAAGTTGGTGTGAGACATTTAAGCTAGCTATAGAAAAGGAACATCACAAAGAAAAAGCAAGAGGTTTACACAAGTGTGAAAACAACACCAATGTGTATATACATAATATACACATTTCATCACCTTCTTACGTACACTTCTGATAATGAGAAGATAGGACTCTACTTCCTTTCAGTGATGACAAAGCAAAATCAAATCATCAATTTCATAATCAAAATGTGACATTTTTTTTTTTAAGAAAACATGAGTTAAGTCAGTCATGGGTTTAGAAGTGTTGATAATAGGTTTCAATAAGAAGAGATCAGAGTCTAGATGCTGGTGGTGGAGATGAAGATGGAGGCTTGGATGGAGCCTGAGTGACGATCGAGATGCAGAGATGAGGAGGAGGTTGGTTGCATGAAGCCATCTGTGAGGGAGAATGACCAATGAGAAGTGAAATTTAAAGTACATGAGGTGAAGCCTGGCCAAAACATGACTGGATTAGACCAGTGATGTCACAATCAACTTGACAGAGTGAAAAAGTGGAAGTGAGTAGAGCTAAAGATTAGACACCATCACCTGGGAATCAGACAGATGTGCGACTACAGATGTTCCTTATTGAACTTGTGCATAGGCTTCGTTATATTACCAAGCTTTATAAACGAAACTCAACTATTTTGTAGTTGTACTAATTATATTTTTGCAGATATATTGTTCTGTAAATTTATTTTTTAATATGAAATTATGAAGAGGTCATCATGCTGACTGACCTGTTTTGTGTGGCAGAAGTTGAAAATGTATTATTATTGCTTTTACTTTGTGTTTAAAGATGAATAATATAAACCACAATTAAATTGATGCTTATTTTGTGATTGAACTTATTTCTGTAACTTATCGTTTCTTTTTAATACATGAACATACCTCTCAGAGACTTAAGCTGTCAGTCTCAAAATTTCTTTCAAAATAAAAGTTAAATGTTTTATTCTGTTCTTCCCAATCCTTCAAGCACTAATTCAACTTTCTTGAAAGGTAAAAAGCAGAAAAACAACTGATGTCACCTCCCCCTTTTCTCTCAGTATATGAAAAAAAAAAAAAAGAAGAAGCAGAACTTCAGTAAAGTAAAGTTGATTGGATCAGCAGTTAGCAGACATGGCATCTTGGGTTGGACTGTTGCTGATGATGTGTGGAGTTTCTCATGGTGAGTTGTTCAACTTTTCTCATGTAGTCCTGCATTAATACTTCATTTTAAAATCAAGAGCATGTTTTGCACCCATGACATCCAGTACAATCAGTGAAATAAGTCTGATATTATTCTTATGGATGAAGCATTTGTAACAGGGAAATGCTGTAAAAATAAAAATTCAGATAAAACTCAGTTTGTGAATAGAATTTAAACTTTGAACTGAACTGTTTTTAATGACATTGTTTGGTGTTTTGTAATAATAATAATTTCAAATGTTGTGATCTAATTTACATAAATATGCACCTAAATTAAATATAGTTATGACAGTTGAGCTTATTGAACTATATAAAAATAATATTGGTTATAAAATAGGATTAAAGATGGAACGTTCATTCAAGTATTTGTTTCATCCTGTTTTTGTTCTTTATAAAAGACACTGACTTTATTTGGGGAAGATTGCTGGCTGCTGTGTGTGACAAGTGTAATGCTTATCTCCGTGCATATAAATGCTTCTTTAGATAATGTGAACTGCCACAGACAGAGACAGTTACCACAAAACCTCTATTTCTGTTTTATGGAAACATTTGCAAATGTTGCCACAATAGTAAATACTGAACACTCAAACAGGTGATTTTTTTTTTGCTTTACCTGATTATTATTATTATTTACAGGTGTGGAAACTTACTGTGATGGCAGAGAGAATGGGACCCAATGTTATGGAGCTTTGGGAGGAACTGTGAACATCCAACTGATGAACCAAATCTTAGAAATACCCAGATATCAACTGTTCAGAAATTCAGTAAAAATACAAGATGTCAAAAATAATACAGCTCTTCCTAATGTCACAGAACATAGGTTGCTCTTTGTTCGCAGTAATGTAACATTTAGGATCAATAATCTCAACAGGAATGACAGTGGTAATTATTCCCTTCAATTCTTTTGTTCAAATGGAACATTATCAGGTCTGTGGACTCTACGGTTGTTTATTCAAGGTAATTTTGTCCTTTGTTGTCTCACAAAATATCAGATACATGTATTTTTGCTTTTGCAGTTCTTAATTGAAGACTACAAAGAAAGATGAAGATCCTGTTATAGTACCAAAACTCATCTGTGTGTGTTTCTCTCAGCTCCTGTGTCCTCTGTCCTGCTGGTCTCTGAGTGTCTGTCCCAGGGAGAGATGAGGGTGTCCTGCTCCTCTGAGGGAGGGGACAGTCCTCAGTACAGCTGGACTCTGGATGGACGCACACTGACAGATGCTGAGCTCCTTTCTGGAAATAATGAGACTAACATCATCACTCTGAAACAGAACGTCTCAGGACATCTGGTCTGCTCAGTCAGGAACAACGTCAGTAATGTCTCCAAAGAGGAGAGGATATCTACCTGTGGTGAGTGAGGGATTATTAATAAACGCTGATAATGGTCACTTGGTCACTTTGTACATTGTTCATGTATCATCTTCTTGTTTGTGCATTTGCTTTATTTTCATTGACTGAACCTGAATTAATGGGAGACTAATATCACATGCTTTAATCAAATGGTTGATCATACATTAACAAATGAAGACCAAGTTTAATGAAGTGGACTAACTGAGGTTGTTGTTTTCTCTTCTTTTGTATTCTTTTTTTCCAAAAACATGTTTGTTGACTTGTTTGTTTTGTTGTGCTTTATTTTAGAAGCAGGTATTTTGCCACTGATCGGTGGTGTGGTTTCAGCACTGGTAATGTTATTACTTGTAGGTGTAGCAGTTATCTGTGTTCAGAGGAAAAAAACAACCAACAAACCAACCAAAAAAGAGGTATAACTTACTTTTTACTCACTTCACTCATATTATTGTTTTTTTTTTGCTCTTTTTGTAAATAAACAGAATAATTGTTGCTTTTGCTCTTTTTAAATTATTATTTTTCTTTCTAAGAGTTTTTTTCATCCTTTCGTCATATTTCATTCAAATCTGTGGATGTTGTTAATAAGCACGCTAACTGGTCTGAATCAGACAAACTGTTTTACTCTATCACCAGTCTTTGTTCTTTCCTGTAGTGTCTGAATGGAAATATATTATGATGCTAATGTTGCTTCTCTGCAAAGGAAGAAGACCAGCAAGTAATGTATGCTGATGTTAGGGTCATGCAGCAGCAGGGGAAACAAGCGGATGAAGGAGGAGAAGAGGTGTTGTATGGCCAAGTCAAGTTTTCGCTGTGATCTCATCACACTGAACAGGATGATTGTTTGTATGTCATCATCCAAAAAAGTCAGGTGATTTAAGTGGTCAGTGCTTATACACAGACTGCACCACTTAAGGCCCATAGGGGGAGGACGTGATGTCAAAATGCATAAATGTCTTTTGATTTCCTATCAGAAAAAATATAAACCATCAAAACTTTTGAATACTGATTTTCTTTGGTTCGTCTGCATTTCTGTCTTATAAAAGGGCATGAATTCATCAAGTCATAGGATTGTCTTCTCTTTAATTGCAAATGCTGTGAATGTTTTTTGCATTTTAATACTGTTAAATCTCTCATAGCACAAATGTTATAATTCTTTCTTCTTCTATAAGTCTTTCACTTTTCATTTGAACTTGTCTTGTTTTTATCTCAGTAAAAGTGAAACTGAATAATCCTTTAAATGGAAATCATTAAAATAAAAAGACTGAACTCTTGTATGAATTTCAATGCAGCAAAAACTTTGAACAGTGATAAAATATCTTGATGTCCACAGATTCACATACACTGAAGACAGAAAAAGAGAACACATTGTATTTCATGAGTTATCACAGCCTAATAAATTTTATAGTGTAAACTATTTATTTAAATAAAATCCAGATGATATTTCTTTATATAGCACCAATTCCAAGCCTTTTTCTCAACAAAGAAAAATCCTGCACCTACAGGAGAAGAAGATGGTCAGATTATCTGTTTAGGTAAAGAGTTAGGCATTGCCATTGCCTCCATTGCCTTGTGTTCAGGTTGCAGGGTTATGGAGATGACTGGTAGGTAATGTAGCTCCAGGTAACAGTCAGTGTTAATGTCAGTTAATGTATATTATCTCTATTATGGCATCATGTTTCTTTAAACCACACATGGGTGACACTGTTTAAACTTAGAGGAAGCTGGGGTGAGAAATTTAGGTTAACTTCATATAAGGAACTTTACAAAGAAAAGGCGTGATGTCTGGGCAAGTGTTTGTATCCGTTTTACCACTTTGTGCATGCAAGTCTGCTTCGTGTGAATGACAACGCAACATCAAATCAGCAAATTCATACATGAAACAATTTTAAATTGTTGCACAGAATAACACTGTGAGGAGTCTAGAAGTGATTCTAATACAATTTAATCTGAACACAGTAAAGTTTTCATATATAAATAAGCTAGTACAAGAGAGCAATTTTTACAAGGGTACAAATTAGGGTTGTACACTTAATTCTGATGTAATACATGCAGGAGTGATTAGGTGTCAAATCATTCAGTAAGGCAGCTGTTGCACTGCATTATGGGATTTGCCTATCACACCTTTAATCCATCGGATTGGTAGGAAGACAATGGAATACTAAAATCGAAAACATTATCGCGGAAACAGCAGAGTATTGGATAAATGGTCTACCCTTAGCCATGTTATGCATGCATGTGACACCAAATGCTAAAGGACTCACACTTTTGGAAAAGATGTAAGGCAGACCACCCCAAAGCTTTTTGCCAGAGAGAGATGACTTTAGTGGAATATATGAGGAAAATGCTAACAAAGAAAGAGATTGTGAGTGCTCCCTCAAACCCAGTGAAGATCACACAGTGTCCAAATTCTCCTGAACCTGACATGGGTTGTTACATAGGGAAAATGTAGAGGGAAATAAACATGGACTCGCCAAAACATGGCATCCTTTTAGGTAGGAGGCCAGAAATATTTGGTATAAAAGGCACCGGAGTGCTTTTTTCTTGTCATTGCTATCCTAATCGTCCTCCTGCTTCTATCAGACTGGTTGGTTGCTTCCATGTGACAGCCTACCTGTGGCAAAACCGTACTGATACGAGCAAAACAAAAGAAATAGAAGTCTGAGACAAAAGGGAGGTGAAGTTCAACAACGTCTACTACAGCAGGACACAGATGTAGAGAGTGAAGATGAGGGTGAATTTGTGGGAAGGTTTCTACAACAGAACAGTAACACCAGCATTATCCCTCCACATTATCCCTTGCACACACATTTGTTTTTGACTGGATCAACAGTGAGCAGCAAGCAGACGTGGAAGCTGTAGTTGAACTGTTACTGATGCAGTTTGGACTCATAGTGAGCTGTTCAACTTTTCTCATGTAGTTCTTCACTGATACTTGAACTTGAAGCCAATGGAGCTGTTTAAGAACAGGTTTTATATGTTCAGTGGATCTAATTCTGGATATAATAGGAGCAACTGAATTTTGAACTAACTGCAGTTCATGGAGAGATTTATGAGGTAGACCACAGAGAAGAAAATGACACTAATCTAAATTAGATATGACAAGAGCATTGACAAGTATGGTGGTACTGCTTGGAGTAAGTGAAGGACGAAGGCGGTTAATATTACGGAGATGAAAATAAGAATCTTAAACACATGTAAATTAAAACGCTAGATGGGGGATATAGATTTCTCAGTGTAGAATGAAATAAGACTGCGGTCCCCAACCTTTTTTGGGCCACGGACCGGTTTATGTCCGACAATATGGACGTTAAGGTATCGCGGGTAAATACCCTCCTGACTACCAGCAATTCAAATTTGTCCTCTGTAGAGGACATTTCTAAACCTGAATATCTCCCATCCACTGCGTACTACAGAATTACCTCCTTTTGGTATCTACAGAGGACATTTAGGGCTTTCCAATGATACCAAATGTAAAGGGGTGGGGCTCTGGGAACTCTGGGAATTTTTTTTTTCATCAAGGAACATGGCGGACATCACTGCAAGCACATTTTATAGGAAGAAGAAAAGTAAATGCATAAAACTTTTTATTGAGCAATTTTTGGCTATAAATGTTCTTAACATATTTTAGGTAAGTTTCTTAATAACACGTTAAAACACAGTATGCCTGATTTTAACTTTAACTTTTTAAAACTTAGTATAGCATTGAAGTGTTTAAAAAATGTCCTCCGACATTTGTAGTCATTTCCTCGATTTTGTTATGTTTTTTCAAATGACCAGAAAAGGTTTTACTCTCTTGAAAAACACTGCAAGTAGTAGTCGAGGAGATAATACAACACAGATCTGTAATGTACTTTTAATAGATATACAAAAATATTTTTGTCCTTTGCATTTGTTTAAAAAACCTTAGAGCTTTCTTGCTAACGGTTTCATGATCTCTTCATTATATTTGAGCTAAATTTGTTAGCTAACTTGCTAGCTTGCTACTAAAAAAATCCATCCAAGTCTGTGAAGTCTAAAGATAAAAATCAGTTTTTGTGTGAATTATGGCCACAATTTCACTCATTTCACTCTGTCTCCAGTCTTTGTGCTTTCCTGTCTGCAATGGAAAATATGTTATGATGTTATCTTGCTTCTCTGCAGAGGAGCCAAGGAAGTAATGTATGCTGATGTTAGGTTCATGCACCCGGTGGATGAAGGAGGAGAAGTGGTGTTGTATAGCCAAGTCAAGTTTTCACAGTTATCTCATCACACCAAACTGACATGACAATGACCGAATCATAACTATTTCAAGTGACTGCCTCATGAAGCTCATCGAGTGAATGCCAAGAGTATGCAAAGCAGTAATTGTTTACTACATAATTCCATATGTGTTCATTGATAGTTTTGATGCCTTCGGTGAGAATCTACATTGTAAATAGTCACGAAAATAAAGAAAAAACATTAAATGAGAAGGTGTGTCCAAACTCTAGTACTCTATCATGTCATAAATAATGTTAGGATATTCTAACTTTTGAGCATGGCCAAATGTTGAACATACTGTCAGCCCTTTTCTACTGAGTGTAAACTAGTAGGCAGTTTAACACACACAGTCAAATTCTATTAATCCAGCATCATGTTTCTTTATGTCATAAATGGCCAGTGTTGGGTGACGTCTAACCCTAAAAAAGCAAAGAAGAGGAAGATGGCGTGAGAAATTAAAGTTAGCCTCAGAACAGGAACATTACAAACAAAAAGGATGACGTACTGACAAGTATGAAAAAACTGTAAAGCCTGAATAGTTGCTGTGAGGCCTTAGTGAGCAAAGACTTGTGACTACATAAATAAAATGAAATTAAAAGATATTTTAATTATTTACAATACTACAGAATGCAAAGTCTAAAAAGGCAACAAACATATAATTAATCAACATTAAAGTCTGAAGCAGTGTCATTATTGTTTACCACAAACGCATAGTATCATGTAGCACACTTTTGCTACATAATATGTGTATGTATCTGTATATATGTGTGAGAGCCAAGTTAATATAGTTCATATACTTTAGTATTTGTATTTGTTGTTACTTGTTTTGTGTAATTAATCATTTAACAAGTAAATGCATGGTTATTATTGAACTAAAATAATTTTACTGCTGTGGTGGCTTGGTTGAGTAAAACAGTGAATACATTTGCTTTGAAGGTTTGGTTTATAGTTAAAATTCCGGCATCACGGATTTATGCATATGAGTGCATGCGGTGCAGGAGGGGGGAGAGAGAGAAAAAGGGTAAGTACAGCGTAGGCAAGATGCTGCAGCCGGGGAGAACAGCCACACGCTTTTCCTACCGTAGTAAGTTTTTTTTTTTGTTGAGGATAAGTTAAACCTGATTACTCCTGTAAGAAGATTTGCAAGCTGTGGAATAAATTTTTGTTATATCTTTTCACATCGGAGTCCCGTGGAAGTTTTTCTTTTTCCTCTTCAAACTCACGTACACGAGTGAAACACTGGAAAATTCGTCTCACTGCTGTACAATATGTATCCGTATATAATAGTGTGTTACCAAGCTTCATAAAAGAAACTCTTATTTTTTAGTAATATTAATTATATTATATTATATATTTTCATATATATTCATCTGCATTAATCTCGTTAAAATGACGTTAACGCCATAACCGCATTAACAGGGCAAATCTCTGTTAGCGAGTTATCGCGGATCGCCCCGTGCGAGGGGCTGCACGGCGTAAACTTACTGTAATGGCAGACAGGATGGAGCTCAGTGTTACGGAGCTTTGGGAGGAACTGTGAACATCCAACTGATGGACAGCACCTCAGAAATACCTCGATACCAATTGTTAAAGAATTCATTAAAAATACTAGATGTGAAAAAGAATAATGTTATTACTAATATCAAAGAACAGAGACGTCTAATTTTTCCAGGTAATGGAACATTTAGGCTTAGTGACCTGAGCAGGAATGACAGCGGTAGTTACACCCTTCAAACCTTTAATTCAGATGGAGAAACATCAGGCGAGCGGACTTTACAGTTGTTTATTCAAGGTAATTTCTTCGCTGATGGGAAATGATGACATTTATAGATACATTTCACGTTGTTTTGGTAATCTATACAATATATGTGCAATGACCATTCATTCTTTCATTTATTATTCATACCGTTTTTCAACAAATATATTTTGCTGATATATTTTTCTTCCACTCTGAAGTTTACCATGTTGCGTTTTGCTGTGTTTAGTGCTGACAATTTTGTTGTACTATTGTAGTAAGTATGACTGTGCAATGACAGTAAAGAGCTGTTTCCCTCTCCCTCATTTTCTCTCTTCTTCACTGGTCTGCATTTCTGTCATATAACACGACATAAATTCACCAAGTCATAGTCGTGTTTGTGTTTAATTGCAAATACTGTGAATGTTTTTGAACTGAAGAAGGTTCACAGCAGACGAAACTTAAATAAGTCCAGTCGCTTTTCTTTCCAGTCTCCCTAGATTACAATGACCCTGACGACTGAGAACCTACACAGAGTATTATAGATTTGAGCACTGTCAAATGCTGAATATCTTGTCCGCTTATTTGTTCTTACAGTAACTTAGAAGCCAGGTGGTAGGAAGATCCAGCCTAGAGAAAACTTTGACTTCCAGTAGGAATTCCATTAAGCAGTGCTTACGTGTCACAGTAGATATTTATTTTACATAGCAATGCTATTTAGGTCTTTTTGTCAACAAAGAAAAATCCTGCACCTACAGGAGAAGAGAATGGTCAGATTATCTCTGTAGGTAAAGAGTTAGGCATGTATTTCTCATTGCCTTTTGTTCAGGTTGTGAGAGGTTAGAGATTAGTGGTAGGTAATGTAGCTCCAGGTAAGTTAGTGTTAATGTCAGTTAATTTATATTATGTTTATTATAGCATCATTTTCCTTTAAACCACACATGGGTGACATTGCATGACACTGTTTAAACTTACGTGAGCAAAAAAGAGGAAGATGGGGTAAAAACAGAACGTTCACATGATTGGTCAAAAAGTTAGAAGGTGGCTTTAGGTCTGATATCGGCTGGTGTTTCTGCCTCTGCACATCTTCTTATATAGAGATGACCGTTTTGCAAGCAACACTCCCATTGCCATGGCAACCACCTCTTGCCCTCCGGTCAGGCCTGTAGAGTTAAAGAAGGGGAGAAGAGTGCATTCCATAACAGCAGTTCCTGATTGCATTTCCATCCTCTTCAATGCACACAGCACACTCCAGAAATGACAAACTATTATCCTTTGTGTCTTCCCTGGTGGACTTTTCTATCCACTGAGCTGATGTGAGCAGTAAAGGTTTCTACTTCTTTGATCCAGGTGTCATCCACTTATCTTTACCAGTGGCAAGGTGTTGTCCCTACGAAAGAGTCAAAAACGCTTACTTTCCATTTCTTCTATGTAAGGTTTGGATACGGTGGGTGACACTGGAGAGCCCATGGGACATTCATGTTTGTGTCTGTATTAACCTTCATTGTATTTACAATATGTGGTGAAGAGGCAGAGGCCTAACAGTGTGCAGGTCTGATCAGGGGTGAAGCTGGTTCTGTTTACTAAGGATCTGTCTTGCTGTATTCATTTTCTGAAAGTCTCCACTCCCTCAGTTGTAGGTATGCGAGTGAAGTGTCAAAACACACTGGTCCATCGGGTTATTGTCTCCCCAGAAACACTTCCCTTGTGCTTTTGGAAATCTGTTTTTTCCTTTTTCTGTTTTTCGTTTTTCCTATTTGTGTTTTCTTTTTTCCTATTTCTTTTGTTGTTTTTCCCTATTTCTGTTTTTTCCCCCCTATTTCTGTTGTCGTTTTCCATATCTCCATTGTGTTTTGTGTGCTTTTGCAGCATTTTTCTTATTGCTGGTGTTTTCTTAAGTTGCAGTCAGTTTGGCCTCTCATGGCACCGTAAGTTATAGGTGTTTTGTTGCGATTTGGTGATATGTAAATACAATGGAACAGAATTGTTTTCAGCATTTTTTAAAAGCAGATGATTTTGGAATTTAGTGGATGTTTGGAATGACAAAAGAATAAGAAAAAAGTCTGAGAATATGAACAGTAACAGATAGGATGCAGCAGGAGTGAGTTTGAGAACAAATTGAAATGGATTGGAAAATATTCTGATTTGCAGGAACATCTCCACACATCTCACTGGTCAGAGACTGCAAAAGGAGAGTGTTTTGGATCATGGGTCAAAAGGTGTAATTATGTCAGTTCATGAGAAAAAAACATCCTTACAGAAAGCAGAGCATTAAAAACATTCAAAGTCCCCAACCTTTTTCGTGCCTGTTAGAGTGGATTGTTAAATGTTTGTCATTTTTATGCTTGCCAACTTTGATGAAAGGGATTCCACTGTCCTTCCCCCCAGATTCTCGGGGTTCTGGGTAGGGGGCTGTAAGGTTTTATTGCAGATACATCCTATCTGGAGGATCTACTTCTTTTGATCTAAGCTTCCTGAGTTTATGACCCTTTGATCAGCAACACACACACACACACACACTCACACACTCCTACTTACATATAGAAGTTCACACATATACATACAATGCGGGGGGCGTTGCTTTGCTGTGTTTTGTGTGAACTGTCTCTCAATAAATAGCTGCGAGGGAAGCTGCTCTTTGACGGACTTTGGGCTGGAGACAGGTTAGGAGCGTGAGCTCCAAGAGCTGGTTCTTGACCAAAGGCCTCCCTTGCGCAAGTAATCGATCGAACGCTGTTGCCTTGTTTTCTTTCATGATGAATAAGTCTCTAGAACTAGCGGGGTTTGTGGGAACAGACCCAACAGTGCCACAAACCAATTTAATGTCAGGCAATATTTTCACGGACCGGCCTTTAAGTTGTTGTGAATAAATACAACAAAACAAAATGAAATGAAAATGCGCCAACAACATTGAGAGTTTCTGGTTGTTATGGTAACATGTAAATATTTCTTTCAAAATAAGACACAACTACAAAGACCCAGAGAAACCTAGTTAACGATAAAAACCCTGAAAACCTTTAGGGCTACCAAACGACTCACGGACCGGTACCAGTCCGTCGCCTGGGGGTTGGGAACCGCTGATTCAGAGTATTTAGAAAGAAGTTTCCTTCAACTCTGACTGCTGAACTGTTGAACTAGGTCCTAAAAAAAACATGATATGCCATTATACAGCAGCTACACAATCATTCAAAAGGTTTGGAGGACATAAAGAACAGGGCCTTTGTAAACACCCAAATCATGATCCTGGAAACCTGAAGCTGAAAAATCCATTACACATGTGTTTGAGTGTGTTGTTGAAACCTCATCGAATTCACTGGTGAGGAAAACTGTTCTATGACATCATCACTGCTACAGGAGCATGGAGGAAGACAGACCTGTGACAGCTTTCCTGTGAATCTGATGCAGGAGCTAGAGCGTGTCTACAGAGCTAAAGCACCAGCTGAAGAAGAAGAAGCTGATATGGTGTCATGTGGCATTGTAGGCTATGCTAGCTTTGTGTCAGTAATTTTGCTGGAAGAGGAAACTGAACCTTTGTCAGAAGCAGCATTCAACATGTTGCTTGAATGTTGTCACAGCAGCAGTCTGCCTCTGAGCTGTACAGCTCTTAACCTGCTACTCTTCTTCAGATGATGCACAATGCTGTGATTGTGTTGCCTCATTAAGTGAACTTTGCATAGAAAAAAAAAAAAAAAACAGATGCTGGTTTGAAAGTTGAAAGTCAAAAGCATGTTACCTCACGTCGAGTGCCAGCAGTACAAGTTCAACATTAAATCTGAATATTGAACGTGGATGGATAATTGATATGGATCTTTTTGTGCCTTTTATTGAGTTGTAAATTCTGTTTCACTGTAACATTTACCTTTTGGATGACAGCACAAAGACAGAGAGGAGGAGAGAGGGAGAGAAAGGGAGACAGCAGAAGCGACAAGATGGAGAAAAAATAAATTTGATAGATGCATACATGACATCATAGTTGTAACATCTGGTGGAGACTCCCAGATTTTAAGCACTATGAATGTGTCCCCAAGAGAGATGGTTTAAAAGAGGAGGGAACGAAGCCATCTATGTCCACTGTGAATGACCATCTTTGAACAGAGGCGGTGGTTTACGACACCAACTGTCTGCCATCTATAATCCAGTTTTGAGATCCCTTCCCAGACACTTTAATGCCCACTCACATTCTGGGCCATTTGACCTCAATAAATCACATGATAGGATTGGGCTAGGTTTCACAATGGGTTCACACGAAACCTTCCCACCTTGGTTTGTGTGATTAGGCAGAGGATCAATAGGGGGACCATGACCCTCTTGGGGACACTCCCAAAGACCTAAAATCTGGGACTCTCCACCAATTGCTCTTAGAACTGAAGAAGCTTCTCAGATGAGAGGTGAAACCTCTTCAAGGAAACTTAAAGAAGTCCTCATGTTTTAATTTCCAAGCTCCTTAGATTACACTTGTTGCAACATCTTCAGAATAAGAATCAGAATCGGAATACTTTATAAATCTTGTGGCACAAAGTTGTATTGCATAGTTGCTAGTTTGACTCTAGTTTGAGGCCTTGAGTTGTAAAGGAGATGAAATTCTAAACTAGCAATTAAGGAAGAACATTTGGCCTTTCAGAGCTGCAGTAAATGTTCTGCTTGGTTTCCAGAAACTTGCAGCCTATTGTTAAAAAAGAGCGGATACAGTGGGAAACATGTTACTGGAGATTTTGTTGGATTTAAAATGAGAAAAAAATCTAAAATAATAAAATAAATAACAAACTGTATAAGTATCTTTGTTCTTTTTTTGCATCAACCTTAGATGAAGATAAAAATGTTTTAGAATGATTTCTTTATGTTTCTGTATGTTTTAGATAACAGAACGACTTTTCTCAGAATTCATACTGAACACAAACACTGGACAAAAATAGACCTCAGCTGCAACATTTTATTTTGTCCCTGACCTCCAACCGGTCGCAGCAGACTGTCACCCCTCCCTGGTCCTGGTTGTGCTGGAGGTTTCTTTCTGTTATAAAAGGGACTTCTTCCTTCCCACTGTCGCCAAGTGCTTGCTCACAGGGAGTCGTCTGATTGTTGTGATTTGGTGCTTTATAAATACAACTGAACTTAACAGAACTTCACATTTCATGTAATGTGTGTTATTGTACTAGCAAACTATGCGTACTGTTGGAGAAATACCACAGAGTAAATGACCCCGGTGTCCTTAATGATAAAAAGATAAATGTTGTTTATTTTGAGAGCTGAATATTAAACAATATCATGACAATATGCTCCCCTCACTTTACCTTGACACCCGACCGTTTCAACATTCACTTCAGAAATTAGTCAGACCCCTGTCACATTTAGCTCACACCATCCAGTTGATCAGTTTGTGATATTTTATCATTGAAGGCAAATTTAAGAGTGAAGCAGAAAAATTTATTTAAGGCAATCAGTTTTAAATCAGTTTTACATTTAGAATAAAGGCCAAATATATCTAGACACCACAGACCACAAGTTGACATGTCTTGAATAAATCTGATATGCATGTAAAATCAGTACCTGTCTTTATATTTTTGACCATACGTTGCACTGGATATTGATTTTTCTTTTTGATTGATAATTGATTCATTACACAATTTATTCAAAGATAATAGACGCTGATAGTATTTGATGTCAGTGATTTCCTCCATTCAGCTGCATTCAGCTTTCATCTGCAACTGAAAGAAAATTTAATATCAGAGTTTCAATACTGAACTACAGTGTTTTAGAAAAAAGAATCAGTGGTTTTTCCTGAACCACCTAAAAGCACGGTGTCTAAGAGCAGATTCACATTTTCCTCTCAATGTTGAATGTGCTTAACTTTTTGCTGTTATAAATGCTATAATTAAAGAGCAGGAAAAAAAGAAGTCTGAATTACTTACAGTGACAGCTGTAAACCACCTCCAGGTACTTGTAGGTGCCATAACATGGGTCTCCAAACACAGAGCCGCTCACTTTGACAGTACAGCTGCTTTTCCCGTTACAGCTGTGGATTCAGGCAAAAGTGAGTTGGCAGAGGCCAACTATATGTTGTGTAGAGAAGATATAAGGCTGAAGAAAGAGAGTCAGCAACTGTACCTCTCGGCTACTTTGGTTATTTGCTTTGAGCATTGGACATTTTGGAGCTGAGAGGCTGGACGATTGAAAGAGCATGTAGTTGCATCATGACGTCCGTAATCAGCTCCGTGAATAAGTAAAACCTGTCCTTCATCTGATGAAGAGCAAACATTAAAGATTTAAACACATATTTAACTTTAACTTAATTTGTATTTTTATCAGATGAATCCAGAGACACACAAAGAAAGAGAAACTGTGCTCTCACCGCACTGAAGGTTTGCCAGAGAATCCTCACATGTCACACTGTGGACTGACAAAGTGACAACAAGGAACATTAGAAACATGGACATTCACAGATTTGACTGAATATTAGTTTCTAATTACAGATGTAATTTACTGGCTGGGAAGCAGGCGTAGGTGGTGTCCACGTATTTGTAAATGCCGTAGCACGGATCAGAAGTACGGAAGAGGTTTGTATTTATTTCACACACCTTCTGACCATCACATCTGCAGGGAGACAAAGGTGGGTTAAAGTGATCAATTAATGATTGATCCAAACTGCTCAGATTTGTGTACCTGCTCTTGACGACCTTCAGGGAGCCATCCTGGGAACATTGTGTATTTTTAAGCTGTTCGGCAGGTCTCCCCTCACTGCAGGTTTCTGCATCTGTCCTTCCGTACAGAACTGACTGCACAATGATCACTGCATTCTCTGTTATACAGAAAGCATGGGAAAGAACGATGAAGTTCAAAAGGAGGAACTCATGAGAAATGCACAAGGTGTGCAGCACAAGAAGAAAACCCGAGGCTCTTTATGTTTTTCAATAATCAGAAAATGCCTTAATTTCTGTAGATCTGGGGCATTACATTGAATCTGAAAGATCACATGAGTCACAAGCATAAACTGTAGTTTCACTAAATAAAGAACAAAAAGAACCGAAACCTTAACAGGTTATCCTCCTCAGCAAAGTGTTTACTGAGGTCAGAGATCTGCAGGGGGGTAAGCTAATTATCTTACAGACATAGAATCAGACTTCTGTTTACAACCAGAGGAGCCGTCTCCTGCTGGAAATTAGAAAGAATTCAGATTACCTCAGAACTGGGTTCATATTTGAGTGATAGCAAAGAGCTATAAAAACCTTAAACATAGAGATTATTTTCATGTTACCACAGCTCAGGCGTTGTACATTGTCAAGGCTGTCACAGGTGATCACCCTCTCTGTTGACACTGGGAAGTGGGCTAAAGGACCAGCTCTAGCAAAGCCTGAAATGGAAAATAACTCCATAATTAGTAAGTCTTGGATAAATGAAGCATACTACAGTAGGGCCTCTATTCATCTTTTTGCTTCTAAACCAAATATAAATGAATATAAAATATAGCACACCCGGAAGAGGGTGGAGCAGTAATGTAGTGAATATGTGCCTATTAACCTTAAAGATAAAAATAAATAAAAAATAAATAATAATACAATAAAATAAATAAAACATATATATAAAATAAATCCCAACAGTATCAGTGTTCTTCTTGAATGAATTCTGAGTAAGTCTCATGTGTAATGTAAATGGATGAGCATGATGCAGGTGAATCAGAAGTAACTTATGGTAGCGACAATGGGGACATGTCCCTACCGTTTTAATGACTACCAAAAGCTACTACCACTAATTTAACATCAGTTTCACAGGGAACTGCTATCTGTTACTGAAATGTTCCTATCACTCAAGGCCTCAATAAATCAAATAGAGTTTCCAGAGTTTAACTAAAGGATTAATCCCTAATGGTAATGGGACTTAAAAACCTATCAGAGGTTCTTGTTGTTAGTGGCATATCACATTCAAGTATTCACACAGCACATAAATGCACCATATTGTACATAAAGAATAACCATTTTGCAAATCCAGGGTACCTCTTTGGAAGAAACTTGGAGTCTTAGGGCCACATCAAAAAGAAAAATATTATTGTCCATTTTGAGAGAAAAGAAGAAATGCAATGAACAGATGTAAGGATAGCAATGGATATACAGCCCCATGCAGTAAAAAGGATGGATGTTGTATCACAGACACAGTAAGTGCTGAGCATTTGATTTGATTTGTTTTGATATACCTTTGTATACCTTTGATACACCGGTGCTGATGGCATCAGTGGTGATATACCTTTATTAATCCCACAAGGGGAAATTTCATGTTTCAATTTCATGCAATTTAATCTTGAAATTTTGACTGTAATCTCAAAGTGAACAATATTACTTTTTTATGTGGTCGTAACACTCCATCGTACTTGAGTGAAAGCACAGAACAATGGGTGCAGGTTATAAACTAATTTATTTAAAAGGGTTTAAATGACTAGTGTGGCTAAAGTATTGGGATAAAAGAAAGGCACATTTGGATAAAAATTGCTGAACATTTAACAATTACCTGAAGTCATGAGTACACATGTTGCTGCGAGCACTGAAACACAAAAAAGAAACCTCATTGTTAGATGATGTGTGAACTACAGCTGATTTATTCATTTATCTTCTGTATTAAGTTAACAGTGTTCCAGATGGACTTTAATTTGCCTCAAAACACAAATGACAATGAAGAAAAACCAAAGAAAAAGTGGATGTTAAATACACCACTTACTGATCAAACAAAATCATATAAATGATACATTAATAAGAACAACTTTTTGGGTGGAAAGATTTTTTTTACTCACACAGTGTGCTGCTGAGTCTGGAGGACAGCATGGTGTTAGAGCTGGTTTCAGTGAAGAGCTGAGCTGATGGTGCAGCAAACCAGGGACCTGATTTATTTATACTGTTTGACTAAGGCAAGACGCCAATCAAAAAATTAGAAAAAATTTTTCTCGTGATGTGCAACACCCCAAAACAGGAAACAGGATTTCACCTTAGATAAACATCAAAGACAAACAGAATACACAAACTCAAAAAAGATACATATCTGATGGAAAATTTCGTATCCTGTGACTACCTGCTTGACAAGTTGTGGATGTATGCTGAGCTTGACATGGCAAATGTGTCAGGTCCGCACACTACATTTAGGTGTGCCAGTTCTTCTGTTATTTTAAAAACGAAACTTTTTTCAGCCTAATGTGATGACTTGTTGATTCAATTATTGTTAAAGCACTCACTTTTGGGGTGCCAGTTTAGCTCACTGGTATGAGCAGGTCACCATATGCTGTATTGCTGAGAGCAGCCAGCCCGGGTTTGAATCTGACCCGTGGCCCTTTGCCGCATGTCTTCCCCTTTCTCTTTCTCCCTTAGCTTTCCTGTCACTCTTCACTGTAACTATTGAATAAAGCCAGTAAAAGGGCTGTGGCGTGAATGAGGCATGGCGAGTCCACATGTTGGATTTCAGAGCCATTTTATTTGACGCGGCGGCAGCTCACAAGCTACCAGCCACACATACTTCACACCACAACAACAACACCACAAACCCTAATTCCCCTTATTTAAGTCGGCAGGTGCGTCTGCCTTCCCTGCACGTCACCGCAAACCACGCCTCACCACAAGGGGAAAAAGACAATTTAAAAAAAACCTACCACTTTCAACATTATTACTGGCATTTTTGTTTCTTTGGAAACAGGACCCTCATCAACCAAGAAATTGTTACAAAATCCTTCTACAGTGGAAACCAAATATTTTTCAGAAAGTTCTTCTCTTTTGCAGAAGTTCCCATAAATTTGTGGCTCTTGAAGGTTGCTTTGCTTTCACTCATCCCAATCCGGCTCAATGGGGTTTAAGTCGGGAGGCAGAACAAGTTGGTAAGCTTGAAAAACATGGCTTGAAAAACATGGAGTGAACCCTGACCACCTAGGCACAGACCTGGGTACTGCATGCAATATACATGTACCTGTTTTGGTTCGGAGTGCCTGTCACTCTGTACAAGTCACTGACAAAGACCTGACCACCACGCTTCCTCCTCCATGTTTGACAGTTAATGTCACACACTAAGGAATGGTACCTTTACCTACTTGAATGCATACAAAAATTCCACATCTGTCCATAACACTTTCTTCCAGTTTTCAGAAGTCCATTGGCAGTGTTTCATG